>NC_134491.1:57817917-58077917 GCF_040206685.1 Ascaphus truei | reverse complement strand
TGTCTGTAACTGTTACATACGCCCATAACATATATTGTCTGTAACTGTCCGTGAAATGTCTGTAAATACAATATATAACCTCTGTTCATTTAAGATAACCATGTACTGTCATCATAACTCTGTGCCCATTACTTACTTGAAAACGAGAGGTAACGCTCAATGTATTACTTCCTGGTAAAACATTTTTATAAATTTATATTCACTAGAGAAGAAAAAGCACTTTCAATTCATAAGATTAGACTGTGATATGATTCTCTTTTTAACCGGATTCGAGGAAAAAAGGTTTGAAAAGAATACATTATATGAAATGCGAAGATCAGGGACATTTAAGCACGCAACTTCCTGCTCATGGTGACTGGGCCTCATTTTGTTTGGTTAGCTAGGCTGATGTCATCAAACCTTGAGTGCTTAAGAGGAAAACAAGGTTTGCATGAAAGTATATTTTTTATTTATATAGTGCTTCACAAAAGATGTTTGGTCTTTTCAGTGCTGAGAACAAAAATATTGCCCCCACTATAGGAAACTCAATTCAATTTTTTGCTGTGACCAGTGTAAATTTAGTAGAAGTAGGCCAAGCGACTATTGTGTTGACCTTGCCCTTGAGGTTGTTGGGGGTAAAGGATCCTTGAGCAGGGGGAATGGTGCGGGGAGTGTTGGAGGAAAATATTCTATCCTGATAACCTTGTCCCCCGTAGTGTGCAATATATTATTTGTCAACATCTTTTCCTAATCACGACAGAATAGAAAATGTTATTTGTGTAAAAGGTGTATGCGAACATGTAGGCAGCAAACCAAAGTTCGAAGTCCAAACCCTTGCTGGAAATGTATTGCTCTGAATAATAGAATAATCAGTCCGAGTTTTGTCTTCTTACATTGAGAGCCTCCAGAGTAAATTCCTTTAGTGCAGGAGTGGCCCACTCCAGTCAAGGGACACCAACAGGTCAGGTTTTAAGGATATCCCTGCTTCAGCACAGGTGGCTCAATGAGTGGCTCAGTCGTTGACTCTGAGCCATCTATGCTGAAGCAGGGATATCCTTAAAACCTGACCTGGGGACACTTGAGCACTGGAGTTGGCCACTCCGGATGTAGTGGCTACATCCTCGGGCACCCAAAGGGTTACACATGCTAAATTGTTTGGCTACTCAAGGACAAAATGTGTCGATTTAAAAATAGTCTATTTTTTTTCCATTATAATGGCAATAAAAATAATAGGTTCAAATTACAACATGAATAATACAAGTTTTCTGAATGAAGCAACAATGGCTTCCAATGGGATTTGTAGTTTGAATGAAACTACAATTCTTGTAGTCATAGTTTTATTTCCACCACATTAGCCCTCGTTTTGTTGATTTCCCTTTTGGGAAGGCATATATACGGTAGCAAAACAATTTAATTCCTCTTGAGAAAGCAAGTAGCACAATGTCCACTGGCTGTCTGATCTCGCCTTTTAGTTCCTCTGTTTGTGTTTTTTTATTGTATTTATTCATTCAGGTTACTTATGCTTGAGAAACACAAAGAACTGATATTAACTTAACAACGCTATCTTAATTTATCATTGGCTTTCAATGTGTTTTTAATGCAATACTAAAAATGTCGATGTATAGAAACTTATTCTGAAATCTGTGGTAGCTGTGATGAAAGTTGTCAGCAAGATGGGACTTTTTTTTATAGCCAACATTGGCTTGTATATAGTGCAAAATGCAAACTTTACCACAAAAAAGGTTGAATTCGACTTGAATATATTTCTGCTGTCATGTCATTTTAATCAGTATCTGAACCTTAGAAGTGCAACAACCCTCCACCATGCAGCACAGATAAAGAACAATAATGAGCACGTTGAAATGTCTAAGACAGGTCAACAAACCTGCCGAACTCCATAAATCGCCCAGCATACCGTGCTTCGACTGCAACAAAGGATTCTGGGTAATGACATGCAAATGAGCACTTTTGGGTTGGTGTCCACTCTAACGTGGCATAAGCTTACAGGGATCCATGTTAAAGTGGGTAAGAAGCAAAAAGTGACACATTGAATACCCATTTACATGGCATTACCCAGAAACCTTTGCTCTAGTGGAAGCACCATATGCAGTGTAATTATGGGATAAGGCAAGTCTGGGGACCTGTCTCAGACCTGTGAACGGGCTCACAAGTGTTCTATATCATTGCTGTGCGTAATAGTAAATGCAGCCATAGCGGCACTGTATATATTTTACTAACACAGTATTTGCCACTAATTTATCTCATTAGAGAATGCAACATTGCTAAATATCCCGAAAGACTAATATAACAACGTTGTAAGCCAGGGGGGGGGGCTCAACTCCAGTCCTCAAGAACCCCCTAACAGGTCAGGTTTCAAGGATATCCCAACTTCAGCACTGGTGGCTCAATCAGTGTGGGTTAGTCTTTGACTGAGTCACTGATTGAGCCACCTGTGCTGAAACTGGGATATCCTTAAAACCTGACCCGTTGGGGGGGTCTCAAAGACTTTGAGTTGAGCCCCCCTGTTACAAGCACTCCCCAAAATGTACTTAATAGCATTCATTTACCAGCCTTAAAAAAGAAAGCTGAACCAGTAACTAGTTTCTTGTAGACCAAAACAAACCACAATGGCGTCCAAGGAATAGTAATGACCACGCCAGACTGACATGCTTCCCATGAGATGTACAGTACTATGTATTATTGTGTCTTCTAAGTGTTCCTCCATACAAGAGGTAAAGCAAACGTGGAGCAATGTGAGACGTGGTTATATCCAAATAGAACCCACCCCACAAGCCCCAGAGACTATAATAATATTGTATTCACACTCGACAAGATACATGTGACAGGGTTTTCAAGGTAATCCTTTTACATTCCCTCTTCAAGGGAGATTTCAACGTCACTTTAACTGCATTTTAAACTCCACATTATTTAACGCCATTTTTTTTTTACAATTATCGAGCAGATTGTATGACGATCAAAATGTTAGTGACGCATCCGATATTTGTGAGTTTAAGCAACAGTCAAAGCCCGGCGTTTAAAAAAACAAAAATAGGTTGGAAACAAGGGGTCTCCGGAGCTGAACTGCATTCATTTCTGATTCCAGATATACTAACCTCAGAAGGTGCTGCTGGTATCTCTCTTCAGTTTAAATATCCCGGTCACGCGGGCCAATAGGAAGCCGCGTCGGATGACGTCATGCTTCCTATTGGTCCGCGGGACATTTAAAGCCCCATTACGAGAACCCCGGCAGCCGGAGCTGCTACCCGCACCCACTTCCGAGGTAAGTATCTCGGGAAGCGAAGTATCTTGGGAAGCAGGGGTCCTCAGGGTTGAAATTAATGCGGTTTCACTCCGGAGACCCCCTGCTCCAGACCTCCATTTTCTTTTTAAATGCCGCGCTTGGACTGTTCCTAAAAAAAAAATGCATGTATTCTTTTCTTTCTTTTCTTTTTTTACCGGGTGAGATAATTTGAAGAATTTAGTGACTATAGCCCTTTATAGGATAGTACTTATTTTGAAGGTTCCATGGAAACACATTGTACTAAGCATCACAAACGGCTTTTTCTGAGCATGTTCATGGAAATCTCATTCTAAATTGCGCTTGTGTGCACCTATCTACTAACCTGAAATGTCCCAATCCTGGGACCCAGAACTGGTCTGAGCTTGGCATTACAATGCCAATGGTGTGTACTAAAAAAAAGAATGTTTCTATGCCAAAATAAGTAGAAAGTGCGTCAGAATCGTCAGCCATGTTCAACCTCGCATAAACCCTAAAATGTCTGTATTTCATGGGGCACAGATCTTTCCTTATATACTGTAGCTTAAAAAATGTATTCTTTTCACAGCGTGGCTATTATAAATGATATTACAGTAATAAGTTATATTTACTAACACTAGTTAGAATTATGTGTATTTTTTATGTTTTCATTTATATTGTAATAATCGGGGTTTCAACATGGCACAATGCGTCCGAACGCATTTAAAACAACAAATGATGCATCATGTATGAAGACTTTGTACATATAATGCACATTTTCTGAAAGTTTGTACATCTTATTAGCATTACAATCTTGACACACAAACACTAAAACATAATCTTAAAGAAGCAATCCGAGAGGTTTTTTTTTTCATTTTTCTTCTTTTTTCATTTTTTAATACAGGTTTGAAGCAGGGGGTCTCCAGACTGCTTGAATTGCCTCTTTAATACATACATTGTTTCAGCAGTTTGACAGAGTGTTCTCCTCTTTCCGTAAGTGCTGTGCTAGAGAGGCGCTTTGTAATTCCAGCATTTATTTGGTAAGCTCGAAACATTTGTAATACTTGTCATAGTTAAACACTGCGCAAGCATTATTTATTTATTTATTTATTTATAAAATATTTTACCAGGAAGTAATACAGTGAGAGTTACCTCTCATTTTCAGGTATGTCCTGGGCACAGAGTTAAGACAAATAATACATGTTTACAAATACAGTTATATAATGAGCAGGGTATACATTATTACACATCCCTTCTGCATTCAGCCACTTAAGAACAAGCCTTACACTTACAGTGTGTATTGTAAAGAACGGCTTTACATATATTAAATATAAACATGGAACAAAATGCTAAATTGTTATATACAAACAGTGCATCTTGGAATGTATCTGTGACTGAAGCCTATCCCTCCCCCCTGAGCAGTATGCGATTTATGACTTAAGCGCAGCGGTGCGAAATCTTTTCTACTCGCCCCCCCTCCCCACCCCCCCATCTGCTTCCCTCCCTGCTCGCGACCCCCCTCCCTTACCTTCTCTTCAGCTCCGCAGGGTCACGTGACGCCGTGTTGCCATGGCAACGCGTCGTCGAAGAGAAGGTAAGTGAAGTTGCAGAGGCCTCACACAATAATTTAAATGCCTTGGGGGAAGAGCGCAGGGCCCCTGCAACCACCCGCGCCTCCCCTGAAGAATCTTGCGCTCCCCCTGGGGGGGGGTGACCCCCAGTTTGCGCACCCCTGACTCAAGGTGTTAAATGGTCCCTGAATGTTAGTTATGTAAGAGTATGTGTGTGTGTGTATGTATGTTACTTACACACACATACACATACACACACACACATACTCTTACATCACTAACATTCATGGACCATTTAACACCTTGAGTCAGGGGTGCGCAAACTGGGGGTCACGCCCCCCAGGGGGGGGAGATTTTTCTAGGGGGGTGCGGGCGGTTGCAGAGGCCCCGCGCTCTCCCCCAAGGCATTTAAATTAAATGCCGGGGAACGCGTGAGGCCCCTGCAATCTATTACTTACCAAGATTCAGACGGCTGTTGACGCATCGCCATGGCAACGCAGTGTCAAATGACGCAGCGGGATCACGTGATGTTCATGACCCCGCGGCGTCATTTGACAGCGGGAAATTAGGTAAGGGGGGCGCGAGCACCAGGGGCATCAGGCAGGGGGGATGGGGGGCACAGCTGCAAACGTTTGCGCACCCCTGCCTTAAGTCATAAATGGCATACTGCATATGGGGGAGGGATAAGCTTCAGTCAGATACATTCCAGGATACACTGTTTTAAATTAAAAACCTTTTTTGCTTTATCTATTGTAACATCGCCGGAAGAAGAGATCAGTGGATCTCGAAAGCTCGCACAAATAAAAGAATTTCGTTAGCCACAGAACAGTATTGTCTATTCATTTATATATATCTATATATATCTATATATATCTATATATATCTATATATTTTTTTTTATATCCATATATATATATATCCACCCCGATACTATTACAGTAACATATTAATGCTCTGAGGTAAAGCCAGTGTTCAGATTTGTTTGGCATCCTTTGGATAGTCTTGTTAAATGGTAAAATCAGTCAGTTTTTTTTAAATGTTCCTCTCATCCCTTCTCCTTGAGTGTATGAAAAGGGAATTAAATATATGTATTTATGTTTATTTATATAGCATCACCAATGTATGCAGGGCTTTACAGAGTTATAATAAAGACAGTACACGCAGATACAATAAAAAGTTACGCTTTAAACCGTAATTTAAGTCATGGGAATTAGCGAGTCTCTGCCATATAAAGTTTACAAACTAAATTGGATAATGGGTGAGTTACAGAATACAATAGGACAGGGGTCTCCGACCCTACTGTAAGGAAAGCTACTTCTGATCAATTAAATTATCCCAAGCTACTAAAACAATACCCCGACATACACAATACACCAACAAAAAAAACACACATACATAATACTCCCACAACCCCCCCATACACCATGCCCCCACAATACACACAGAATACCCCAATGATAAATTCACACACACACACAAAATACCCACACAATACATACACACACAAAATACCCCCACAGTACACACAAATACATACACAACCAAATTACTTCCACAATACAAAGACACAAAATAACCCCAGAATGCACACACACACACATAAAATACTCCTACAATACACACACACACACACCACACACACACACACACACACACACACACACACACACACACACACACACACACACACACACACACACACACACACACACACACACACACACACACACAATACCCCCACAATACATACACACACACACACACACACACACACAATATCCCCACAATATACAGACACACACACACTACCCCTACAATACCCCCTACAAAGACTATCCCCAAAGTACACACACTTTGGGGGGGGGGGGCCTCTGGTACTGCACCGGTCCCACGCGCAGATGCAGAAGTTGGGCCCAACCTTTGGTTAGACCCAATTTCATGCAGGGACCCGCAAGAAAGAGAGGCCCATCTGGCAGCTGTACTCAGACTTCCAGCGCACTGACAGCCCCTCCCCCCCCCCCCCCCCCACATTTGGAAAGGGAACTGGCAATTGTGGGGAGCAGGGATTTCCACACGTAGGAAGCCAAAAGTGAAAACTGTTTGAGACATGGGAGTGATGTAGACCAATGGTGCTCAACCCTAGTCCTCAAGACGCCCCAACAGGTCAGGTTTTAAGGATATCCCAGATTCGGCAAAGGAGGCTTTATCAGTGGCTCAGTCTTTGAGCCACCTGTGCTGAAGCTGGGATATCCTATAACCTGACTGGTTGGCGAGTCTTGAGGACTGTAGTTGAGCACTGCTGATGTAGACACAAACGGAGCAGAGACAGCCTATAGCAGAACGTGAGGGACGAGAATGGGAGAAGCCTGAAGGCAGTAGTTCTCAACAAGCTGCATGTGTTTGGATGGAGGGCCAGTCTCAGTGGAATAGGCAGAATAAAAAGGTTTGGGCTTTGGAGAAATAAAGGCTAGAAGCACATGAGTCCTAAATATGGGGTGGAGCGATTTCTAAATGTGTAATTATTGACTAAAAGTCATAACTAATCCCCCACTTTAAATGTTACCAGTATAAACAAATAGCACTTAGTGACACTCAGGAATTGTCATGGCACAGTCATTACTCATGATTATTGTATATATGACAATTAAGTAAAGTACGTTTGAATTACCTTCAGAAAACACATACCTGCACTCATTGGTTTGTTATCTTTACTGTAGCTTGCATGGTTTTTGTCATTTTCTTTATTTACCATGACCTATTGTGCCTGGTTTGCTACTGCTACTAGTTAAAGTGTTGCTAAATGGTCCTTTACATTTTAATAATTTATACAATACTGTATAGTATATGTACGATAGACTGAGGTGACTTCAGTCATGGCATAAATTCTAAAATTCCAGTTACAAAAGGCGCTTCAGCGCTGAATCCCATCAGTATGTAGATATAATAAACAGATAAGCAGGACTGGTTAGGGGGGTAGATAGACTGATAAATGTAGTAAACTCCCCAGATGGACCAATAATCCCTGAAGGGTAAGGTATGTGGCTTGAAAAACGCCAACCAAACCCTCATTGGGATGGTTCCTGGACTCATAATAGGTACTCTCAAATAATAAGAAAAGTACTCACAGAAACCCCTTGATCTGAAGTCCTGACAGGCATACAGCCCAATGTAGAGATGCTGGTCTAGAAAAACAAAAAGAAATACTGGCGCACAGCCAAGAGTGGGTCCCAAACAAATTGAGTTTAAAAAATATCCTTTATTAATCCATCTAAAAAGGTGGAGGTAAACACCCACCTACGCGTTTCGTGTTAAAAAAACACGCAATAAAGTGATAAAGTGTTTTTTAACACGAAACGCGTAGGAGGGTGTTTACCTCCACCTTTTTAGATGGATTAATAAAGGATATTTTTTAAACTCAATTTGTTTGGAACCCACTCTTGGCTGTGCGCCAGTATCTCCTTTTGTTTTTCTAGATGGCATAAATTCTGTCTAGTAAGCTCAGTATAATATTGTCAACCCCCACTCCACCCCCAAACTATAATAGAAAACATGCTAGCTGTTGCGATAATTAAATGATGTTGAAGCCTTTGAAGACGTCTCCTTCCAACCCTAATGTAGTGCCCTTTATGATCCTGGATCATTGCATTGTAAAGATATGATGACATCAAAAAATATCATCTTCATCAGTTCACTTAGTTTTGCTCAGTGACTAACACCATATAGATAACACCACACCTGCCTGTAACAACCTCAAGTATGTTCCCTATGATGTGCTGGAGTCACAGGATACTACTTCCTGTTCACTGTTGAATTGAGATTACATTCTAAATAAACTAAAAGAAGTGAGAATGTGAGCAGCAGAAAGCTATCAGTTCTACATCAGAAGCTCATGATAAGGTGGCCTCTGTTACAATGAGAAGAATAAGAAACACAGTATCTTGTCAATATTTGAGTATTATGCTAAGGTGACGCATGACCAAAAGAATACAGTATATTGTACACATTTGATTGGTGTATTTATCAAGTGAAAAGGGTGTTATTAGAAAAAATAGGGCAAACTGCTTCAAAAGTACTAATTTCCTCAATCATTACTCTGTGTAACAATTTACTTCGGTGTTTTAATTATTTGATTTTGAGATGTTCTGAAGCCCAATAATTAAAATGAAGGCATATTATTGTAAATAAAGTGCTAATTTAATACTTTTAAGTTGGAAGTTACTGTGTTCTTTTTTTTTATTGCTAGATACAAAAAAGGTGCTGTAAACGTACATTTGCTTGTGATACAATCGTCTGTGTTTTTTTGTTTTTTTTACTTTCTGAGGTTTATATTTGGTCATGTTTAAGGAACATTTTAAATAAAAAATATATAAAAGAAAGGATTGCTAAGAAAACAGATTGTTACACCCAGATGTTAAGCATCTGATAATCGTCCTGGATGATAAAGGTTTGACTTGTTGGTCAATCTTACAAATCCAATTAAATCTAAACATAAACATTCTGAAATGTGAATTTGTATTTGTTTCCGTTTCATTTCTTAAAGTATTCACTTTATGTTGAGAGAGAGAGAGGAGAATATGGGAAGAAAAAAATGACAACATAATAAAAAAAAATAGAGGAAAAATCTCTGTGATTGAACATAACATAGGAAACCACAGTATCGTTGTGGTCATGAATGTGCACAAACAATGCAAAGCAATGGTCAATTGGGACTGTTATCCCTGAATTCACAACTGTGTAGTGATCTTCAATGAGCTCAGCTGTGTTTGCTTTACCATTCAGAAAATGCACTGTCTGACGTTTCATTAAAAGATTGCAAAGCCTTTATCTATTTTCTGTCACTACACCCTTTTTTTGTAAATAGCAGTGTACTTATATGTGTTTGGTGTTACAAACTGCATAACCAACACACTGAACAGGAGATCTGCATTAAATGCTCTGCTTTATAAATGGGTTCTGGGTTTTCACCATTTATGTCAGTCCTTCATACCCTAAAGAAGTTGGATTAAGGAAATATAATGGCACATTTCTAAGTCACCTAGGAAATCCCAGTCATTTGTGAGATGATGTAAATAAATGGTGCATTGTGAAAGCTTGCCATGCATGTCTTGAATAGATACAAATTCAACAGTGTCTGTTTATAAGGTAATTAGAAGCAGAGAAGCAGTACCCTGAAAACCGATTTACTCGGCAATGCCCTGAAATCGACAAATGAGTAAAGGACAACAGTACAGAATGCTAAGAAACCTCAAACTGTTACAGTACAATATGACACAGTTGCACACAAAGAGACATATAGATGCTGCTCTCCAGAATACAAAACAGACAACATATGCCAGCAACACAGCACCAGGAGCACACAGACCACACAATCAGATGTTTAAAGTCAGGATTCTTCAGGTTTAGCATGCTGTTGCTCTTTGTTTTACAATAAAATCAAACAGAACGTGGTTTGAAACAGAATGGAAGGAGGCTAAATATATTTAGTGTCACAATATACAATGCAGAATTGAAAGGATTTCTCCTGCAAGAAAATCTGTGTGGAGGAAGCTTGTCTGCAGAGCAGAATTAAAAGCAAAAACAACACATTCATTTCCATTCCCCTTGGTCTTTAAATTCTACAGTTCAGCTGTAATGCAATGTAGCGTTTTGTGCAAATCACCCCAGTAAATATGTTTGTCTAAATTGTCTGCTGCACGCAGGGTGCTCTGAAATGCAGCATATAGTATCTTCAAATGTAAATAAACTGACACTTACCTTATTTTCTCCATATCTGCTGCAGAGGCCTAGAAGAAATCAAACAGGAGGGTCATGTGAATGAGCTAAACGCTTTCACTCTTCAGATTTATGCATAGTTCAAGCCTTATTGATGGTTTTAAGCAGGTGTCTACAAAACGACACTAAACGAAATCACATCTGCATTAGCAGAGACTAACATTGACCGATTAACTGAGAAATAATGCAGCCCTCTGCAGAAACACTGTACACCCAGGAGCCACAGTCATCAGAATGACTCAGTTGTAGAGCTGAGACAGAAAATGAAAAAAAGCAAGTAACAGGTTTTGTGCCTGCTGGATTTCACAGAGAAAAGTTGAAACATCTTGCTGCCTTGCTCATCTGCAGCACTGTGCTAAGAAAGCTGATATACATCATATAAATCATGGAGATGGATTGATGGAGATTAATCATTAGAATTACTATTTACACACCGCAAATCTAATTGTGGCTAGAAAAATGACATTCGTAACATTTTTGTGAGCATGTATATAACCTAACGCCCTGTACAGTATTATAACTGACGTGAACACACAGATTAGTAGCTTTAAATAAATGACCATTATGGGAGGTGACTTGGTTTTAACCCTTGTGCTGCCAGCCCGGCAGAGGTTCCAAGGAGGGAAGAATGCAGAAGAATATAAAAGTCTGGGAGGAACATTGCGGGGCGTAGAAAGGAAACATGGAATGTGAACATACTGATTAGCAGAGCGCCCGGAGAGAGGGAGCGTTAGTGGGAATAATAGGGGCAGAATTTAATAGACCAGGGGTGGTCAACTCCAGTCCTCCAGGTCCACCAACGGGTCAGGTATTAGGGGTATCCCTGCTTCAGCACAAGGGGCTCAATCAGTGGCTCAGTGGCCCCCTGTGCTGAAGCAGGGATATCCTTAACACCTGGCTTGTTGGGGGCCCTTGAGGACTGGAGTTGGCCACCACTATCATTGACCATTCCATACCTGGAATAACAAATACGTCAATACAAAAACACAACACACCCACACCTGTACATTATTAGGCCATGTTAGGGCACATGTACAGAGGGCTTTGCATACCTAGGTTACCTCAGATGATTATTAGTGAAAAAACACTGATTTGTTCTAATTTAGGAAGAACTAAGGCCCCTTGTCAATATGGTGAGATGCGAGGTAAGGCACACTGAACAAGATGCACGTCCAGATGCTGAATAGGGAGGTAAGAGATGTAAAGACGGGAAGTGGATGGAATGAGGATGCGGAATGGATATTTCAGTTCTGTCACCTTAAAACGGAAAGGATATATTTTCAATATACAGAAAGCCCTGTACATTTTTTTAATTTTTTTTTAATACTGCTAAATTAATTTCACTGATGGCAACAGCCAAAACAAATGTTACAGAAGTGCCTTATAAATACAACAACGGCATCAAGGGGGTTATCCATTAAACTGCGAATGTGAGGATCATGGAGCTATCACACGGAAACTACACAATCGCAGTTTAATGAATAGCCCCCTAAAACTAACTTTTATTGTCCCATTCGCTGGGTGCAGCCAAGACATATAGGCACTTATTATTATTATTATTATCATTGTTTAGCGGATGTCATGGGAAGAACCCACTGTGCGTTTAGGGATATATTTGGGAATGAGGACTGAGATGTAAGGGGGGGGGGGCAGTGTGGTTCAGAGCATAGTAGATCCGAACTAGGGTTTTACATTTGATTGTAGAGGATATGGGAAGCCAGGGTAGGTACTATTTTGCATAGGAGCACAGCATATGTGGAGCGGTGAATGTAGATGAGTCTGGCAGCAGCATTTTGGATGGATTGGAGTTGGGACAGGTGGACGAGAGGATTGCCAACTAGGAGAAGGTTACAGTATTGATGGCAGGACAGGATGACTGAGTGAATTAGGATTTTAGTTGCGTCATGAGTGAGAAAAAGGCGTGTCCTAGCAATATTTCAGAAGTGGAGACGGCAGGACTTAGTGAGAGAGTGGATGTGAAGAATGAGCCTCAGGCACCAAAAGTGACAGCAATGTCGACAGCTCGGATTCAGACGATAAAAAAATGGTGGGGAGAAAAAACACTGCTACCCCTAAAGACCGCAAATTCCACACACAGGCAGCAGCCGAGAAAGTTGAAGGAAGTTGAGGCAAGTTCTTCCAGTGAGGAAGAATGGTACCTCATGTACAGTAAGCGAAAAAGAGAAGTAGCTTCAGAAGGCTACGAATGTGAAGCATTGACACCGGACAACAAGAAATGAAAAACTAAAATGCTAAACACCTTTCCCAAGGTTAATAAGAAGGCGAGAAAAAGAAGGGGGATATCTACAAATGCTTGGCCACTACAGTGTCCCACAGATTCATGGGTGACTAACGTCTCACCACTGCAGGGCAGGAGAGGCTGAGAGTGGCAGAGAGCTCTCAGGGATAGATCCTCTGCCTGCGGACACCATGAGCTTGGGGGAGGAGCCTGCTCTTGGTACTGGATCGTTGGGGGCGAGTCCTAACAGGGAGAGATGCCCAGGGAACAATCCGAGCACTGCAGCCAAGGAGGATGTTAGCTACATCTCCCCTTTGAATCCCTGTGAGGGATCCAGTGCATACTGAGGCATTACGAATCGGGAGATAGAGGCCCCATCTTCAAAAGGCAAGGAGTGGCCAGGAGGCTACCAGCAATCTGTACTTTGTTCTGGTGAACTGCTGGGGAGGTATCCAAGGACAGGGGGTATTTCATGGACTGTTCATAGCTCAACTTCAGCCCTCACAAAGGACTAAAAGAGCCCAAGATCACTTAGCTGAGCCAGCATCCTGGAGGACTAGTTTGTTCTTTAGTACTTTTGCCCCTTTTATGTATCTTTCCCTGATTGTAAATCCAACAATCTGTGTTATCTGTGTTCTAATCCCTTATGATAAACCCAAAGTTTATTTTCTCCCAAGACTGGCTAGTGATAACGTTTTTGGGGCCTCCACAGTTATTAGAACACATTAAGCATACTAATCTGGAACATTTACACTAGCAACGTTTGCATGGAGCGCTAACGGAAATAATGGGCAGAACAAGAATGAGTTTGCACTCCAACGGTTCTCACAGATATGTGTGTAATCCTCTTCATTTTTATCCTATCCTCCCATTTCTACACCTTGTTGATGTGGAACGTTTCCCCACGAGTGTTTCTCTGGGTCAAAAGTTTAAAGACAGGCAATGGTATATAAAATATCACCATTTTAAAAACTACCACGTCATCTAACTATAGTTAGTAAGTCAGTAACTATAGTTACCTTGAGTTAACTCAAGTCAATTTTGTAGGTAAATGTATTCAAAATTACTGTGCATTTTTGACAACCAGTACCACTGGACGTCCTTTATCAACCAGTACCCCTGGAGTACATTTATCAACCATTACCACTGGACGTCCTTTATCAACCAGTACCACTTGTAAGGAATCCGCACCTGGCTTTGATTCTAGCCTTGCAGACCTCTGCAGTTACAAAGGATTCCTCTGGCAATCAATGGCACATGTGCTGCCTCTCATTGCAGGTTCTGCCCTGTGCTCCATCATTGGAGGAATGCTCACACACCCTCCCCTTGTGATTGGATCTCCGCCCTTTATATGTTGGGATTTGGCTCTGAATCAGAGCCGAGCATAATCCTTTTCTGGACGTTACTGTCTCTGCCATAAGCCGCCTGGCTTGTCTCCTTGTGTACTAACCTCTCTAGTTCTCATCTCTAGTTCCTGAGTATCTGGAGGCCTGCTGCTAGTTCCACAGAGAGGCCTGTTCCTGACTCCTGTGCTGAAGCAGTGTTTAGCCAGCATTGGTTCCTGGTACAAGCTGCATTCTCCCCTAGTAGAGGTTACCCTTTGTTTCCTGAGGCCTGCTTCTATTCTCCACGCAGAGGCCTGCTTTGGACTTCTGTGCTGAAGCGCAGGTGTTCCCCGATGCTGCCCTGCGGTGTACTTCGGCCAGCCTGCTGTCTCCCCCTCCTGAGACCGGCGTCATGGGCCGAGCCCACTCCTCGCACAGAGGCCACTCCCGCGCTCACGCTCCTAAGCTGAAGCAGGGAACTCCTGACTACCTGTTGCCGAACTCCTGCTTGAATAACGACGATGCTGCCTTCTCCACTCCTGACCCTGCTACGTACGACTACAAACTGCGCACTTCGGATCAGTCTGCACGGACTAAGGTCGGTAATTATATAACCCCACCTCAGCCCCGCGGTCCGGTCCCGGTTTGTGGCGAGCACAATCGTAACACCACTGGAGTACCTTTATCAACCAGTACCACTGGAGGCTGAACTTTATCAACCAGTACCACTGGAGGCTGACCTTTATCAACCAGTGCCACTGAAGCATGACCTTTATCAACCAGTACCACTGGAGGACCTTTATCAACCAGTACTACTGGAGTACTTTTATCAACCAGTACCACAGAAGCATGACCTTTATCAACCTGTACTACTGGAGTACTTTTATCAACCAGTACCACTGGAGGACCTTTATCAACCAGTACTACTTGATTACTTTTATCAACCAGTACCACTGGAGTACTTTTATCAACCAGTACCACTGGCGGACCTTTAACAACCAGAAATACTGGAGGACCTTCATCAACCAGTACCACTGGAGGACCTTTATCAATCAGTACCACTGGAGTACTTTTATCAACCAGTACCACTGGAGGACCTTTATCAACCAGTACCACTGGAGGAAAAAAGTTTAGCAGTACAAATTTCTGCCTCAAGATTTGCAATAGAAACCATTCCTTTCTCCATAGCTCTAGTAATGATTTACCTGTAAGAGCAAATGACTATTTTGTGTCTTAAAGCTTAGCATCGCTTAGTAACTGCCCCTATTTGTCCCTGTTTTGGTTCATAAAAATATAATGGCTTAGCTGAAAAGGCTTTGTAATTTGAAACTGTCAGCGATGGAATTGTGCACAGAAGCTATTTTACATAAAATCCCCCATTCATATCCCAAATACAATGGACAATATTATCCCATATTCATAAAATCCCTGAAATGTCAGAGCTTGTCTCAGCAAAGATTCGGCATAAAACTATTACAGTAAAAAACAGCAAACTGATATTGTGAGGCAGTTACTGAAAGGCCCCTATTCTGTGTACTAAGAAATGAATACGCCATACTTATCTAACATTTGAATAGCTCAGAGTTTCAGAGCTAAAAAAACAGCTGCAGGAATATATATTTATAAGCTTTTAAGCACATGCATTTCACCAAGGTATTCATTTCCATAAACTTCCTCTTAGTTTGAAGAAGATGCATTTCAAAACTTGCCATGTCTATCTTTGTATACTGTATATATAATAATATAATAACTTTGTTTGATATATCACTTTTCTCCCAATGGTGTAGCCAGGAGGCTACCAGCAATCTGTACTTTGTTCTGGTGAACTGCTGGGGAGGTATCCAAGGACAGGGGGTATTTCATGGACTGTTTTAAAGCTCAACTTCAGCCCTCACAAAGGACTAAAAGAGTCCAGGATCACTTAGCTGAGCCAGCATCCTGGGAGGACTAGTTTGTTTTTTTAGTACTTTTGCCCCTTTTATGTATCTTTCCCTGATTGTAAATCCAACAATCTGTGTTATCTGTGTTCTAATCCCTTATGATAAACCCAAAGTTTATTTTCTCCCAAGACTGGCTAGTGATGACGTTTTTGGGGCCTCCACAGTTATTAGAACACATTAAGCATACTAATCTGGTACATTTACACTAGCAACGTTTGCATGGAGCGCTAATGGAAATAATGGGCAGAACAAGAAGGGGTTTGCACTCCAACGGTTCTCACAGATATGTGTGTAATCCTCTTCATTTTTATCCTATCCTCCCATTTCTGCACCTTGTTGATGTGGAACTTTTCCCCACGAGTGTTTCTCTGGGTCAAAAGTTTAAAGCCAGGCAATGGTATGTAACCCTGCTCCCCCCCCCCCCGACTCTGCGGTGGTGTCTAGGGTGCATGAGGGCAGATTACGTGCGTCGTGGTGGTGCATACCTGTGAGTAACAGGAGGGCCTGAGCTTCCCGCGATGTTATTGGGGAGCCAGGACCAGGCTTCTGGGGTGGTAGCCTCCATGATCTCTTAGTGGTGCAGCGCCTCCATCTTCTATACTCCCAGGAATATGGGACAGGACCTGTATAGAAGAACCCCTTCGGTCCCAGGGTAATAGCTTCCAACTCACACACAGTCTTTGGTACAAAGGATAGTCTCTTTATTGGCAGATCAGCGACTCCCAAATGTAGTGGCGTCCAGCAGCCGCAACAACAACAGCAAAGCCTTGCTAATTGCTCCGCTCTCCTCCACACAGATAATTCCTCCTCTCCTTCCCTCCAAGTCTCTCCTCTGACAGGATGGTCTGGGCTGGGGTTTCAATACCCCGCGGCCCACCTCCGAGGTTATCCTTGCGTTGGGGATTGGATTCTCCGCATCACCCCAGGCAGGGGGATGAGGGGCATTGGTCCACCAGGTCTATAATGCTATCAGCTCTACTCAAAGTGGCTGAGTCTCTCCACTCCTCTCTCTGCTCCTCCACGGCTGCACAGGTGAGACCGCCTGTCTCCTCCAACTCCTTGGACCGATCCGCAGGACTCTCTCTCAGACAGACCCACGGCAGACTCGTCACTTACAGGAGTTGGCTGCTAAATATAGAGCTAGCCCCACCTTTCGTGATTTCAGCAGAACCTCCCCTCTTGCTCACGCCTGCAGCAGAGTCCAGGCCTGCACCTACCACTCAGGGCAGGGCTATGAAGGGGGAAAACCCATGATGATTACTGGTGCCTGATCTTAACAGGACTTACCACAGTAGAAGGGAGATAGGTATAGTCTGTGCTGTTTACAGGGGGCTACACTCTCCCTATGGTGGAATCCAATGGTCCCCACTTGGACCTAATTTTAGCAGACCCATCCTGCGGCGAACCACCTGGGAAACAGCACACATAAACATTGTCATAATACATGGCATAATGAGGTAGTTCAGTACAAGTACAACAGAGTACTCCCAACATGGAGAACCCTACAGATAATGCTTTGGGTCAGGCTTTCTTACCCGCCGTCCATTATGATCCGTGACGGTCACAGCGAACGATTGGACCGGCCCATGCTCAGGCCTGTATGTAACACCGTGCATGTAGATACATCTACCTATGCTCCATATGCGTACTAATTCGCTAATCTTATCCTCATTATGATTCCCTCCCTGACCGAACTTGATCCGAAGGTATTGAGCCAACTGTCTCGGTTCTCTTCAATTTCCCTCATCATGGGCTCAGGCACATAAGGATACTCATACCCGTGGGACTGCCGGTATCTAACGACTATGGCCCGGTCAGCTCGACTTAGTTTGGTGAGTTTGCGGTGCCCTGCCCTGCTCGGCAGTACCCAAAATACAGGCTCTTCTGGAGCTACTTCATCGTACAAAACACTGGGGCCTCGAGGCACAACAAGTTTCTGTTCTATCTCCCGGAACCAGTGATCTAACTCATCCTCCACCTCCTGCGGAGTAAAAGAACCAGCCGCCCACCAATGGTCTACTACATTATTCTTAATTAATAAGAACCGTGTACGGTCCATCCCCTCGTGGTATCCGGTGAACAAAGGCACCCACCATTTGTCACGGTGTTCGTACTCTGCGGAATCACTAGTGCGGTCTACATCAGACTCTACCTGAGATGATACACCGGACGTATCCGCATCAGTACGTACCCGCATCAGCGAGCAATCTCTCCTCCCCATGGCATTATAATACGAAGTAGGGTTTATTTTGTGCACCACTTTGCTGGTAGACCCAGCCTCTACTAGAGTGTGAGACCCACGGGCCCTCCCTCTAGCTGCAGGAGAAAACGGCACAGGGTTAGGCACAGGTATAACACTTGAATACGGTATCTCCCCATCAGACCCTTCATCACTCAACTCCCAATCCCGCAAGTCATTGGAGTATTTGGGGTATTTACATAACTTATCCCGGTGGCACCACTTGTGACAGGGCAGGGGCAGTGGACGGGGCAGTGGAGCTATGGGCCGGGGCTGGGGGAACGTCCATATCATTGTCCAGCAAGCGGGTGATACCACACCCAATGAACATTTTCTTAGAGGCACTCTCCGCCATACTTCTGACTTCTCCGGAGGGGCCTCGACTCTGTAGGGTAGCCAGGGCAATGGCTGAGTCTATGCTTCGAGAGGAGAACACCCCTCCAGGCCTTCTCTTTCCAGTGGAACCGTAAACGAGGTAATCAGGATCGCCCGCAGAATCTCCACCCGCTCCGTGGTCACGCACCGGACGTGCGTCGAGGACCTGCAGGGGCGGTGGCGGAGCATCCGGTACACGGTCGAACAAGTAGGCCTCAAGCCTCTCTTTCTTGATCGCCGGGGTTGCGGTCTGCGCCTGGCGGGAGTAAGGGGGTGGTGGAGTCTCCTTACCGCTCCGCTGCTTATTGATGACATCGGGCTCTTCTAGGATCGTCTCAGTCTCCGTCTCCATTTCCGCCGCACTGGGAGTCACCACTGCGGTGGGACTCTTATGGGCCTCCGGCTGCACCATCGCTCACCATCGGATGGTGTCTGGACTTGTCTGCTCTCTCTTGATGCCTTTGAGGTGGCTCGCCGGTAGGCGCATCGCCACCGATATCACGCCAACCTCTTCCTCTGAGGAAATCACGATCGGTTCCTCCGCTAGGGAGTCACCTGGTTCTTCGGCGATACAACCAGTGGGTATAGGTACAAAGTAGTCTCGCTTTGGTACCTCCACTGCGGTCGCGCTCTTCTCTGTTGCCAGACAAAAGTGAAGCTCTTCGCTCAGGCTTCCGGTCCCTCCCTTCGCTGGGGAGGACTCTCCTGATTGGCTCTAATTGTGCTCCTCCCTCTGGTGGAATCCAAAGGTGGGATCTTTTCTTCTTCAGCGTGACGTGGCCTGGCTTTCTGACCAGTCACGGCACAGATGGGTGGGCTTTCGGCTTTCGCGCCGCTCCGCTCCCCGTGCAAAGAATCCGGGTTTGGCGCCAGATTATTACACATTTCCAGCCACATTCTCCTTATAGTCTCTATGCACGACGCACGTGCTTGCTCCAGGCTTGGTGGGAACCGCCATTTTAGATCACTTTTCTTGCTCCGTGGAGCACATGTAGGGACGGACGCCATCTTGGATGAGTCCTCCAAATGTCCATGTGCCCTATCCTCAGTGTCTAACGGGTATCTCGTACCTAAACACTGACTGACTTCCAACTGTGTGCTCTGCATTCTGTTTCTCACTAAATTGAGGTGGCTTTTACCCCAGGCTTAGCGGAACTCCTCTCCTCCATGCACTGTACTCGATGTCTACCATGCAAGTGCTCTGTGGTGCGTGTGTGTGGGTGATAGCTAGGGTACCTCTCTTCTAGGTACGGGCATCTCCTACTTTTGGCCACTCATAGCGCAGGCCCTGGGCCATGGTCCCTGGACTGGTTAACAGGCTGACCCCCCCCAGTTGCCTCACGCTACCTGCCTCAAGGGACTCGGTCAGCTCTAACTATTCACCCTTCCTACGCTACCTCCTATGGGTGCCCAAGGTGTACTGTGCGAGAGTCTGCGCTCCCCTGACTACCCTCGGCATATGCAATTGCGCCCATCCTTCTTGCATGGAGAGTGCATCTCACTCATACCGTTCCGCCTTGCTATAAGCCGGTCCTGTTCTGACCTATCTCTCAGCAGCGCCTCCAAATGTAACCCTGCTTCTCCCCCCCAGACACTATGGTGGTGTCTAGGGTGCATGAGGGCAGATTACATGCGTCGTGGTGGTGCATACCTGTGAGGAACAGGAGGGCCTGAGCTTCCCGCGATGTTATTGGGGAGCCAGGACCGGGATTCTGGGGTGGTAGCCTCCATGATCTCTTAGTGGTGCAGCGCCTCCATCTTCTATACTCCCAGGAATATGGCACACAGGACCTGTATAGAAAAACCCCTTCAGTCCCAGGGTAATAGCTTCCAACTAACACAGTCTTTGGTACAAAGGATAGTCTCTTTATTGGCAGATCAGCGACTCCCAAATATAGTGGCGTCCAGCAGCTGCAACAACAACAGCAAAGCCTTGCTAATTGCTCCGCTCTCCTCCACACAGATAATTCCTCCTCTCCTTCCCTCCAAGTCTCTCCTCCGACAGGATGGTCTGGGCTGGGGTTTCAATACCCCGCGGCCCACCTCTGAGGTTATCCTCGCGGTGGGATTGGATTCTCCCCATCACCCCAGGCAGGGGGTGAGGGGCATTGGTCCACCAGGTCTATAATTCTATCAGCTCTACTCAAAGTGGCTGAGTCTCTCCACTCCTCTCTCTGCTCCTTCACGGCTGCGCAGGGGAGACCGCCTGTCTCCTCCAACTCCTTGGACCGATCCGCAGGACTCTCTCTCAGACAGACCCACGGCAGACTCGTCACTTACAGGAGTTGGCTGCTAAATATAGAGCTAGCCCCACCTCTCGTGATGTCAGCAGAACCTCCCCTCTTGCTCACGCCTGCAGCAGAGTCCAGGCCTGCACCTACCACTCAGGGCAGGACTATGAAGGGGGAAAACCCATTATGATTACTGGTGCCTGATCTTAACAGGACTTACCACAGTAGAAGGGAGATAGGTATAGCCTGTGCTGTTTACAGGGGGCTACAGGTATATAAAATATCACCATTTTAAAAACTACCACGTCATCTAACTATAGTTAGTAAGTCAGTAACTATAGTTACCTTGAGTTAACTCAAGTCAATTTTGTAGGTAAATGTTTTCAAAATTACTGTGCATTTTTGACAACCAGTACCACTGAACGTCCTTTATCAACCAGTACCACTGGAGTACCTTTATCAACCAGTACCACTGGAGTACCTTTATCAACAAGTACCACTGGAGGCTTACCTTTATCAACCAGTACTACTGAAGGATGACCTTTATCAACAGTACCACTGAACATCCTTTATCAACCAGTACCACTGGAGTACCTTCATCAACCAGTATCACTGGAGTACATTTATCAACCAGTACCACTGGAGTACCTTCATCAACCAGTATCACTGGAGTACATTTATCAACCAGTACCACTGGAGTACCTTTATCAACCAGTACCACTGGAGTACCTTTATCAACCAGTACCACTGAAGGATGACTTTTATCAACCAGTACCACTGGAGGACCTTTATCAACCAGTAACACTGGAGGACCTTTATCAATTAGTACCACTGGAGTACTTTTTATCAAATGTGTAACTCTTAAATGATATAAATGAGATAACATGGAGAAGGAGCGGCTCAGTGAGAAAAGACACTGGGCAGGGGAACCTGGCTCAGTTCCCTGTGTCAGCTCCTTGTGACCTTGGGCAAGTCACTTTATCTCCCTGTGCCTCAGGCACCAAAATTAGATTGATTCCCTGCCCCGCAGAGCTTGCAATGTGCCTGCAAAATTCTATGTGCAGCACTGCGTACACTCTCAGTGCTATATAAGAAAAATATTATTATACTGTACAATACACAGTGGCGGCCTCCGCGGTTAATTTTCAAACGTGTTAAGACGCGGGCTTTTTTCCCCCTCTCCAGCGCCGCAGGCGCTTCTATTGTTCAGCGCCATTAGGCGCTGATTGGAGAACCGGCCGCACGTGGCCGTGAGATGCGGCTGGCGCGCGGCCAATTCCGGCGCCAAAATTGAAATGGCCGGGACAAATGCGGGCAAGCTTTAGATTAAGCTTGGCCACAGCAGTATCATGACATACCAAAAACCAAGGAGGGTCATGAGTAAGTTTATATCAGCGACTGACTTTTCCCATATATTTTCCTTTTGCTGAATAGCTCCCTAAATGTACACCATTTTTCTTTGTATAATACATGGAAGTGGAACACGGGAAAATAAGACAGAACTCTGTGCTGCAAATGTATTTCAGTGACACTGTACACCTGTATGTAGGTTATGCGAGTTAGCTCGCGTGAAGTATTCAGTAAGGAATTATTTACGTTGAATAATGGACGTATGAAGCATTTGTCTTAGTGTGCTAGATACAGCGATCAACTAATGCAGGGGGCAAAACGCCAGTCCTCAAGGGCCGCCAACAGGCCAGGTTTTAATAATATCTGTTTCAGCACAGGTAGCTCAATCAGTCTTTGACTGAGCTTGTGCTGAAGCAGGAATATTCTTAAAACCTGACCTGTTGGTGGCCCTTGAGGACTGGAGTTGGTCACTCCTGCCCTAACCCATCTTCACTTGAATGGCCGCATAAGGTGTCTTGAGAAATTTGCCGCTGAGTAAATTTGGGCCTACATCAGTTTTGCCATCAAATTGACACTTTGAGACAGTGATTAGAAACGTGATGAGCATCAACATAACATTTTACAAGAGTAACTTTGGCAGTGGTTACATGAAGCAAAAGGAGGAGTTAAGAGTGGAATTACTTGACATTTGTGATGTAGGAAGAAAACCTGTCCTGATTAAGTGGGGTTTGCACAATGGGGGTTACAAGTCACAACAAGCGTATCCACCCGGCACATTATTTAGTGTGAATCAGCCCTCTTGGGACATATGGGGTTAGTTTAAAAATAGCAAGTACTGTATGTCAGCCTGGTGTCATCACTATCACATACAGGGTAATGAAGGTACTTTAACTAATTTTGGTGTAAAAGAAATTAGGTATACCTTCCTGTTCCATACCTGACAAATGTATTTTACTTTTTGAGGTGAGTAGTCAAATAACTACTGTTAACAAAGGATGGGTTGTTTTCATCTGTAAATGTTCTAAATTGCCGTAATACGGATGTCATTGAGATGATGATCTTCTTGATTGAAGTGTTCTTCTGCTATTGAATCTAATGCGCTTACAATGTCCATGAATGGAACTGCTGCTTTTTCTCTCATCAAGTTTGGATGACTTTAATTACTGTTTCCCTGCAGTTCTTCTCATGTAACCCTGGGAAAGGGTGTTATTCCTCGAAGCAACCCTCTAATTTGAGTACCTGTTTTGTGAGACATATTCTCTTGTTGCGTTTTGCCTTTGTTGGTTGCCAATGGACATGTATCTCCTGGTCCATGCCAGGTCATGGACTCCTAATAACTTCATTTCCCCAAGGATGGCCCATTCTGCATATTTCTGTCCTCCCTTAGTTCAATCCTGGTTAAGAACAAGACTTACTGAAGGCATAACATAAGGTGTAAAAAATGATTTGCATTTAGTTCAGTTATGATAGGGGCAGTAATGATCTGTCTTGGTTAAATCCCCGGACGAAACACTGGTAACGACACCAGTAAGTATCTTGAGAACTAGTCACCCCCCCCGAGCTAAAAATTGCGTGGTTTAGCACCGGAGGACCCCACTTGTCTTTCGCTCTTTGTCCCTTGTAATTTCTTGTCTCTTTCTCTCTCTGTACCCCCTTGTCTGTCTCTCTCTCTGTCCCCTTGTCTATCTCTCTCTCTGGCCCCTTGTCCTATCTTCTCTCTCTGCCCCCTGATTGCCTCCACTCCTGAACTAATGTACGTATCTTTGGCATGTTGACAACTCATGACCTTTAGTTGTATGTCTTGGTCATCATTAGTAAATCAAATCTTGTGGAAATGATTTGGCTAAAACTACAGCAAATGGATATTTCTTGATCTGTATTTTTTTATTCAATCAATGCATAAATCATTATTAAAATTATGATTCCCTTTAAAAAAACAATTTATTGTAGAATTGACCAGGTCAAAATAAGTTGACACTGAAGGGGTCAGCAATTATGGAAATTACACGGTATAAACAATATACATGCTAGTATTTATTTAACAGAGAACTTGTAGGCCAGATGTTTTATTTTCCAATATGTTGTTCTTCGTACCTATTAGACACTGTCTCAACTCTTTATACAAAACAATTGTGGTTTATATAAGAATAACTTTATTTCATACAGCACTTTTCTCCCAGTGAGACTCAAAGCGATTTACAATTACAGTATAGTGCACATCTAGGAATGTTACAGGCACAGTCCCTGCCCAGATGAGCTTACAATCTATGATTTTGATGCCTGGAGAAAAAGTGACTTACCCAAGTTAACAAGCAGCTGACACTGGGAATTGAACCATGGTTTCCCTGATTCAAACTCAGTGTCGTTGTTTAGAGTTGGTGTCTTTACTTACTAAGTAGCTCCATCTCAACTACTGTATGATGGAAAGCAGTACGTTTTACCTGATATATGTTCGTTATGTTGAATTCAGCATAGCCAGGTTTGTAAATGAAATTATGCTTTTTATTAATTAACTATACCAACCATACATTTATGCAGTTGACAACAATTGATGTCATTGTTAGAATTAAAGATGCCCTGTGGTCAGAACAACTGGACTTGGAGAATTACATGATGATGGAGTTGTACATTTGAGACTCATTAGATACCTGCCTTAGTAATGGATGTCTTTCAAGCTGAATATAGAACAAGCACCAATGTAATATCCCGATAGCCAATTTCTACGCTACAAAATTATTGATTATTCCCCTTCAAATGTATTTCTTTATAAAATGTGTTACCATGATAAAATGTGTCATGCATTGAGAGTTATCTATTGTTTTCAAGTATGTCCTGGGCATAGAGTTATGATGAGATACAAGGTTACATTAAATGTACAACAATTATCATTGCACAAATAAAATAACATGGCGAATTTAAAACATTTACATATAAACCAAGTATCATCTGCAGATTATAGTATTGGCAGATATACCCTGCTCAAGCGAATGAAGAGGGATTAATACCCCAAACAGTATAAGGGAAGGGTGGTGCTCACAGGGAATAAATAATAGACTAAGGGCCTCATGCAGTAAGCGACGATTATGTGAAATCGGCAAGCTTATCGATTAGTCATGTTATTGGCGTTTTTCCCTCTCCGTATGCAGTAAGTGCCGAATACATTCAAAATCAACCAGAAAACAAATCCGCCCACTCTCACGATGATGAGCCGATCACACACAGGTGTATCGGCGTGCGTGGCGGGGTGCTGTTAGGTTGCACAATCACAAATCTTGCTGAATCAGGCGAAACAAGCATGTTTTTGATTGCGCGCCATATTTAAAGGCAACGTGTACTGCTAATCATTCTCTGTGTTGTTGGGAGTGAGAGAGAGAGAGACGCACAGAGCTGGACGATTGAACATTTGCATATTGACTGAGAGACTTGTTGTGTATTGGGTGAGCTTTGTCCTTTGTTGTTTTGTTTACATCTTTGTCTTGTTTTATATGTGGAAGTGGGTCGTGTGATTGCCTGTACATTTCTTGTCTGTTTTTTGTGAGTGCTGGAAGTATGCCCGCAAAGCGTGGGAAGAGTGATGCTGGTGGGAGTGGGAGTGCTACTCGTGCGAGTACGCGTCGGAGTGAACGTTCTGTTCAGGGGAGTGATGTTGCTGGTGCACCGAGTGGTGTTGCTGGGAGTGGGAGTGCTGTTGTTGGGAGTGGGAGTGCTGGTGCTGCGAGTGGTGTTGCTGGGAGTGGGAGTGCTGTTGTTGGGAGTGGGAGTGCTGTTGTTGGGAGTGGGAGTGCTGTTGCTGTGAGTGGGAGTGCTGGTGCTGGGAGTGGGAGTGCTGTTGCTGTGAGTGGGAGTGCTGGTGCTGGGAGTGCTGGTGCTAGGAGTGTGAGTGCTGGTGCTAGGAGTGTGAGTGCTGGTGCTAGGAGTGGGAGTGCTGGTGCTAGGAGTGGGAGTGCTGGTGCTGGGAGTGCTGCTGGTGGCGCAGTTGCTGATGGGGTGTCTGGTGGTGGCGTGCTTGCTGGTGGCCAGCTTTTGGAGGCTCTTCCATTGGAAGAAGGAGAGTCCAGTCAGCACCAGCCAAGCTCTGACCCTAAACCTGCTCGGAAAAAACGTGTGGAGAAGCCACGTAATCCTCGCTTCAATGACCAGGAAAATAGGGCTCTTGTCACTGGCATTCTGGAGCACTATGACAGTCTCTATGGACATTTAGTAGGTAAGTGTAACTTTACATTTATTATTCAAATACATGTGATCCTAGGTCATCTGAGTTTTGTTCATATGCAAATATGGGTACACAATATCTTTCTATGTTCATTAGTGTGGAAACACAGCTTTTTATCATGCCTTACAAGGACAAATAAACACAGGCGGTCAATTTGCCAGAACTGCATACAATATGAATGCAACCTTGCTTACATGTATAGGTTTAGTAGTGAATGCTCATGTGCTGCACATATTACACATAAAACAGCATGTTTGCTATCTCTTGGAACAGCTAGCAGTGTAGGAAACTGGTGCTTATATTATTATTAATTTACCTCATATCTTTTATATGTTTTTCAAGGGCGGACAAGTGCAGCAAGCAAAAAAGAAATGTGGGACACAATAGTCATTGGTGTCAATGCCTGTGGGAATAGTGTCAGGGACAAGTATCATTGTCGGAAAAGATTTGATGATATTAGGTCCAAATTGAAAAAGAAAATACAAGACCAACGCGTGCATGCTACTGGCACTGGAGGTGGGCCCACACCACAACGTCTCATATTGACTCCATTGGAGGAGCTGCTTCGGCCAAAATTACTTACCGTCGTCGTGGAAGGCTTGGCTGGTGACCGTGACATTGGAATTTATCCGTCACAATTTCCAGCAGGTGATAAATATTACTGTACTAGGCGTGTCGTTGCTTACAGTTATTTTGCATATTTACACTGCTTTTTATACTGTCTTCACAATATAAGCATACCTGCATCTATATATGTATATGTCTGATTCTGTATATATATATCTCAAAATAGACATATATGTAGTAGTCCTACTAAAAGCAGTAACTAATATAGCACGTGCCATTGCGTGCTCATTTACATGTGAATTCCCAAAATGCATAGCTGCAGTGGAAGCAATTGATGGTGGGCGAAGATGGGGAACAACAGGGTAGTACACGTGTAACACATGTTCATGAGAAATTATTAGTAGCTACAGGTACAGAACAGAAATATGTATCATATTATTGTGTATTTTATTGATTTTACTCCGACAAACATGACATTACTGCCTATTTTAAGCATGCATCAAAGAAATTGCATGTAACGGCCTACAAACATCACTGGCACTAACACATCTATAGTTGCTTATGAAAAGGTCCATTTTTGCTTTATGTCATATACAGACAGCATAATGAGGCACACGTATCATATGTTATGTCATTGTTTTCATAACTTAAACACTGCAGATGACTACTTAGCTCATCTACCATTGTGTTAAAGCAGCTGCAATTAATATCTCATCACAGCATACACTTCAACAGAGGGGGTGGGGTTCAGCACACACACTAATTACAGCCTCATTTCACGGTCAACTTAGTTCACACCATTTGCACCTGTTTCAAGTCATTGAAAGGTGTGGCTGATTAGGCTTTTTGGGGAAGGGAATACCTTTCTTACAACCTGAATAGCACAACTGAAGTTAATCACACTCATTTGAAAGCTTAACTCTAGCTACTAAATGCCCCAACAACTCATTACTTATCAAAGCGTACGTCACACATTAGTTCACTCATATCTATAGTTGAACTACTATGAAAGACACATTATCACACACTGCATGTGTTGTCTTGTTGAGTCACAGCCACATTCAGGTGTGCCACATCTTCGATTAATGTACCACACATATCCTCTACCAAAAACAACACTTTTTGCAATATGACCACCTTCATGATAACCATTGTGAATGGTCATCTCATGATAGTTATGTACATTATGATACTGATATCACTACACAACATATGATTTTTATGTACTCATTTAATCTATTTATCCTCACGCATTACTGCAGAAACATAGTATGTTGTATGTTAGGGAACTCAAAAATTCTAAGTACACAGGCATGTACAGTGTTATTACAACTATTTATGTTCACTTTCACACACATTTTCGGTTAAGGAACTGATGTTGTTAGTTAATCATAAATACAGAACATACAATAAGTGTTTGTTCAATATTTACACATGTAAATGTAAAACTTATGTTATTGTTATATATAGTTGCCCCTGGAGGACATGTGTCACCTGAGATGGAACAAGTGTCTTCACCTGGGTCAGCCAGCTCAACACTACTAGAAGGTGAGTGTATCATTTGCTGGCCATATAATATGTGCTCTTCTATATGTTATGTTGTCATGTGCATTATTTGTTTTGCACATCTTCTTTAAATAGGATTACTTAGTGTCAGTGAAAATTAAGTGTAAGGCAACATGTATTGTGTTAGTGATGTTAATTATCATGTAGGACTTCTGAGTTTAGAGCAACTTTTCATTCATTCATATTTCATACTGAGTCCAAACATTATTCGTAAGTCAAGGTAGTTTTTAATGAGGTTATAAAACGTATGCTAACATGTTAGGTGTTACTTAGGACACAGTACAATTACATAGTAACACAGCATACATTAACATGCCATTTAATAATGTGTACATTTCTTTTTAGAACATCATGGTGATGAGGATGATGAGTATGATGAGGATGACGCCACAGAAGAGACTGAAATACAATCATGTGACCATGAAGAGGTGCCAATAGAAACTGTTGTACCGCCAAATCGTCCATCAACTTCCACATACGATGCAATTGTAGCTTCAGAGGGAAAAATAGTGGACGCAGAAAATCGTCGCCATTCAGACATGATGACAGTGCTGGAAAGGATGATTGGACTGCAGGAAGAAACAGTATCACAATTGGCACATCTCCACAGAGTCTTCATTGAAGTGCCTAAACAGTTGCAAAAAATCAACACCTCATTCGAAGCATTAGTTGTTCAGCAAACACAAGCTAATTACTGGAGAATGACTAATGTACCACAATTCAACACCTCCCAGCCAGGATCTGTTCATGCAGGTCAGTTTTCACCACATTCATCTGATATTCATTCACCAGGCCCAAATGTTACCGGTCAAGTAGCAGACATTGCTGTGCAGGTTCCTGATGACATCCTACCGCTGCCATCTGTACAAATTCAGCAGCAGACACCTACAAAGGAGGCGACAAAAACAAAACAAGACACACATGAAACAGACCAACCATCACTTGTGCAGTGTCTACCAACTTGCTCACATGTGTCACTGGGCACAAGCCCTGTCCGTGAACAGTCACTACCCAAAAGCCCTGTAGGTGAGTCGCTGCCCAAAAGCCCTGTAGGTGAGTCGCTGCCCAAAAGCCCTGTAGGTGAGTCGCTGCCCAAAAGCCCTGTAGGTGAATCGCTGCCCAAAAGCCCTGTAGGTGAGTCGCTGCCCAAAAGCCCTGTAGGTGAATCGCTGCCCAAAAGCCCTGTAGGTGAGTTGCTGCCCAAAAGCCCTGTAGGTGAATCGCTGCCCAAAAGCCCTGTAGGTGAATCGCTGCCCAAAAGCCCTGTAGGTGAATCACTGCCCAAAAGCCCTGTAGGTGAGTCACTGGCCACAAGCCCTGTAGGTGAGTCACTGGCCACAAGCCCCGTAGGTGAACAGTCACTGGCCACAAGCCCTGCCCGTGAAGTGCCAGAGGCCACTCAAAGTGGCTCTGTTGTGCCTAAAGTTGGTGGCAAAAGAAAAAGGAAAATTCAAGAGACAACAAGCAGGCCTGTTACTCGCTCGCAAAAGGAACAAAAAAAATAAATGTTATAATTCAGAAAATATGTCTTTGGCCTTGTTTTGTTGACTTCAGATTATCTAATTACTATTGTATGTATGCTGAAGACTGTGTTGTTTCCAAACTTTCAACTATGTTCTTGTACACGTGAAGTTTTGGAAATGTTAACACTCATAATTAATTGTGTTATAAATATTTATGTTGTAATCGTCTGTTCAGTAATGGTCCACCAGGAGCCAGTTGCTAAGTTTAGAGAAGCTGCCATTGACTTTGCAGCAAAACATTGCATTTGGGTGTGTTAATTGATGTAAGAATTGCATATGCATATTAGTCACATGCAATTATTAAAACACCTAAGTAAGTGCAAACATCTTTCTTGTACGTGTACAGCAGGATTATGTGTAAATTATTACTTACCTTTGCCTTGCTTGGCCATTGTAATTTTGTCCTTTAATCAGTTGTGTGTTCGTTTCTATAACATCTCAGAATGTATAATAATATATATACACACACACACACACACACACACACACACTGAGTGAGTGTGAGTGTGAGTGTGTGAGTGTGTATATATATATGTGTATGTATATATATATGTGTATATATATATGTATATGTGTATATATATATGTATATATATATATATATATATATGTATATATATATATATATATATATGTATATATATATATATATATATATATATATATATATATATGTATATATATGTATATATATGTATATATATATATATATATATATATATATATATATATATATATATACATATACATATACATATATACATATACATATACATATATATATATATATATATATATATATATATATATATATATATATATATATATATATAGTACTATATAAACTGGTATACACAAACTAATACACTTCATGCTTCCTTGTGAAAACACTATTTTAATAATACAGGCCTAATGTTTGAGAAATATCCTAAGTATGAGACTCTAACAGTATTGTGCTTAAACAAATGTTTATTACTTAATTCAATCATGTTTCTCACCATTTAAATAGGTTTCATACAAGGTATACTTAATGCCATCAATGTTGTGTGTACTCCTGCAATATAAAAAAAAATAAAATATAATATATAAATATATATATATTTTTATAAGAGATATATTTATATATATATATATATATATACACACGTATTTAAACTCATGCAGACAGGGAGTTAACCAGACTTTCACATACACACAGAAATGTAAGCGGGGAAAAAACATTTCTTTTTGCAGGTGTGTTTTTACTGATATGCCTGGCTAAGAAATATTTTCACACACTGGTCTTTGTTAGTTTTCAAAAAAACACTATGTGAACGCATTCAAAGTCTAGGGATGTTTTTCACAAACGAGATAAAAGAAGGAGAAATGTTTCTCCCACAGTCCCATATCACGAACCACAACTGTTAACCCAATTAGACAAACAAATCCAATTGGCGTTTGAAATAAGGAGTCAAAGTAGTTAGTTTTGTTGACCTTGACAAGGAAAAACAGGAGTTTGTTAGCCATTCAGCACATTCATTTTGATGAGCAAATAACACAGACCTGCACACAGCTTTTGTGCTACTCAGACATGGCTGATGAATTCGTTAACAATATTAATCCCCTTTTAGGGTATAAGTACATGATCTGTGAAGCCATCTTGAACAGTCGCGGACAGAAAGCAAGCACACTCCAAATCGATGATTTCATTCGAGCAAAATATCCTTATTACCAAGACCGTAAGCATGCACGGAATTTTAATTCCTCAATAAGATTCACTTTATCAAGTAATGACTTTTTTGAACGTGACCAGGATAAGCTACAACACACCTATGGTTTCTGGAAGATTGCCCCGGAAAAACAATTTCTCCTGAAAGACGGCACTTATATTGTCGTGAAAGGCATATTTATTCCTAATGGCAATAGCAATGTATCCGCTACTACTGATCCGTTTGAATCGATACGTGCTGCAATATCTGCAGCCTCCATTCCTGAAACCCACATTGTACAAGAACAAAAGTACTATGATTATGTACCAAGCCTTTCAGCTGAAAATGCATTGGAATGGGAACCCGAAGAAATGAACCTACCTCCCGACCAATTATTTGAAGAAAGCAGTGGCGATTCCTATGAGCGCATCCTGGAGGAGATATGTGCCATACTGGATTCAGCGGTTGGGTTAAGCGTGGATGAAAATGCCTTGCATTTCTGGAGCGACCAGTTGCAGCCAGGCGAAGAGTTAATTCTAGAAGAATGGTAAATATAACAATCGTTATGCGTTGACTCTGCGTTTAAATTTTTTTTTTTTTTGTAACCACCATTTTCACTTTCAATGCGTGGATACAGCGTAACATTGCAGACTGCATAACATGTAGCGATCACAAACAAATTGTTTCCTAATACAATATAGTAGGACCTGAAAGAGTAGTACACATTGCTGACGGAATAAATATACGTACTTTCCTATCCCTTTAAACATATTAGCAACATTTTACCATTACTCTAACACATACCTGTTTTGTTATCATGCAACATCTACAACATTGAAAACCGGGTCCACCACGTATGACGTGGGACCCTTGTCATGGGCCAAGGCGTCCTTAAAAAGGATTAGTGATGTAAGTCCCGCCCCCAAGCGACGTGCGCGCCTCAAAGCCTATTGGCTGTCATGTTTTGTTATAGTAACGGTAACTGCAGTGTGTGATGCGTGCGGCTCAGTGTTTGTAGGCGTACCCTGGGCGTTAGCCGAATGTTAATTGAGTGGGAGGAGTGTTAGCGTGCGTTTCACGCTGGCTTAACATGACGTCACACGTATTGCATTTGCGCATTGTGTTATCGGCCGTGCTTTCTGTCCAAACACGTCTGTTTAAAAAGAATACAGATGTACTCGTTTAGAACGAATGTAGTTTCATATTCATTGTATTTGAAAGAAAGATTTTATGTTTAATGGTATTTTCAAGATGTATTGAACGCACAACGTACGCTTTGTTTTGCGCATGCGCTAACAGTTAGTGCAGCCAAGCGTGAAGTGCGTGCGCACACTAAGATGTGCGCGCACATTTTTCAGTATACAGGCAACGTTCACATCATATACATAGTTATGCCTGCTACAAATTTAAAGAAACATTACATACTGATGTACACTTGTAGTTCTAACATATAAGTGAGTGACGTGTGTATGTACACAATCATATAGAGCTGTGTAATGCGTTGTCACGGATACATATATAGTAAGGTGCCATATTTGACCATCATATGTTTGCTGTATTTCAGAGATGTCGGGGAAGATACAATCGGATCAATGTATGATTTCAGAAGAGTCTACCTTTATATGAGATGATTGTGAGGAGGAGCCACCGACTACTATACTACATATGGAACTAATTTTATATTGCTTGCAGCGCTTATTAACAAACAATTAAAAATGTGATACCCTTATGCCTATATTGCATAAGCACTTAATTAACATAATGATGTTGCAAAAGAGTGCCTCATGAATTTTTATTGAGTGTTCTTTAATGACTACTAACATTTTATGACATGGTGTGTTTTATATATAACAACCATTCCCACTCTGCTAACACATTTGTGTATTCTAATATGTAATGGAACGTATGACTGTCGAAACTATGTAACAATAATAATAATAATATGAGCATGTTCATGTATAGGGCTGCTAGTTGTACGCAGCGATTTACAGACACATGTTTCAGCCTGAGGTCCCTGGCCCGTGGAACGTACAAATGTTTTTTTGCCGCATGAGGCACAGGGAGATAAAGTGACTTGGCCAAGGTCACAAGGAGCCCACACCGGGAATTGAACCAGACTCCCCTGCTTCAAACTATCAGTGCCAGTGTGTGTCTTTACTCAGTGAGCCACTCCTTCTCCCAATGTAAAGGACACTTACAACCAAGTAGCCATTTATTTTTAAAATCTCTTGTTACATGGGTATGTAGATAAAATGGTTTGGGACTGTAGCAAATAATGTTACTGGCCAGATGTTATGGTCCCCTCCAATGCATGATGTTCTGAATATGACATCACCATCATGTTATGAAGTACGTTTCTGTGTATATTTCATTAACCTAACTAACTATAGTTTACTGTGTTTATTAATCGTTTAGAAATACATAGTATAGTCAATATGATGATATAAGCTACCATAATAAAGCTGGTGTTATCATTTGTCGGTGTTATACATGGATCCTACACCAATTGATACACACACAAACAGTTGTCTTAAAAAGTGTGTCTATGCTAGTGATGAATGTGCTCCCGTAAGTAAACAAATAAGTACAGTTATCCCCTTTTCTCCAAACACCTCTATATTACATTAATGGAAATTATAAGGAAACATACATAAAATGTGATGAAATGTGAGTAATCATTTTGTAATACAATGCACATGAAACCTCAAGAGTAGCTAAATGCATATACATGATACAGAAAGTACATATATGTAACATTTGTGTTTAAACCAATATGTTGGGTTTTTAGTTCCAATAATTATAGGAAGATTGAGGTAGCCACATCTTATTAGAGATGTCAGCAAATATACATACCATGATCAGTCATACTGCAAATATACCTATAATGCAAAGGAACAATATATAAATTGCAAACATTGACATGCCATCTTCAGTACCGTAAAGAACACATCAAAGTGTGTATTTGGTGTTAAATGTGCAACACCATGTATATTTAATGACATTCAAAATGTAAATCAGCCTGGTGTACACATCATCTGGATGTACATGTTACACTGCACCAATAACATTGTATGTAAGCATACTAGAAGCATGAATGATTATGGGCATAATATGTGTTTTGTCTTAGCATAAGGAATAACACAATGCTAAAATATTATTGCTTTGTTACCCAAGTTGTATTCACATACACACAACTAAAGTACAATTGAAGAGGGATTATATAACCTGTGCAACAATAACATACCGGTGCCACATCCCTTTGTGCACACAGCAGAGAAAAGAAAGGTGTGCAACCCATATTCATCTGTGTCCTAACAGAAGGTTATATAAAGAAACATTATTGTTAATATAACATAATTAAACTATAAAAGTAGTACTAGGAACATATGAGTTTGTACTTACAAGAAAAAAATGAATTGATGAGATTCTGTCGTGTCTGGCCACCACTGGCTGTTTGTTCATTTTCAGCAGCTACATGGGTGGGATGCTCGTCTACCAAAGGCTCAGCTAGGTCTGACTGTACATTGTGCCTGAGTGCAACATTGTGCAAAATGCAACAGGCAAGGATAATATCAGACACTTTTTGAGGCTTGTATAGAAGAGCCCCACCAGTTCTGTCCAGACACCTAAACCTGGTCTTGAGTAGGCCAAATGTCCTCTCTATAACAGATCTTGTAGATATATGGGCTGCATTGTACCTGTCCTCTGCTTCAGTTTGAGGGTTTAGCACCGGAGTCAAGAGCCACGGCCTAATTCCGTATCCTGAGTCACCTATAATGAATGGAGCACACATAAGCTGACATTAGTGATCAAATTGTACAATGCCAACATTCCTAAATCAACATGTGTTTTGTGTTAGAACATGTAAATATGTACTCACCCAGCAGCCAACCAGGTTCAAAATGTCCCTCTTCGAACGCATGGAAGACTGAAGAGTTCCTCAGGATAGAGGAATCGTGACTGGAACCAGGGAACTTGGGTACCACATGCATTATCCTCATCGTGGCATCACATACCACCTGTACATTGAGTGAATGGTAGTGCTTCCGATTGCGGTACACATGCTCACTCTGACTAGGTGCAATCAAAGCAACATGTGTGCAATCGATTGCACCCAGCACACATGGTATCCCTGCTATATTATAAAAGCCAGTCCTGACTTCCAGCCACTCTGTCGCCTCTGTAGGAAAATGAATATAATTCCTAGCGCGTCTATTGAGTGCATAGAGAAACTGGGTCAAGGCCCGCGAGAATGTAGATTGCGAGACCCCGCCCACTATGCCCACAGTTGTCTGGTATGACGCGGAAGCAAGATAATGTAATGAGCACAGCATTTTAACAAGCCCAGGGACTGCACGACCTCTGGCTGTGAAAAAATCTAAATCCCCCCTTATCTCCTCATAAAGAGCTAAGATTGCTGCTGAACTCAAACGATAGCGACTTACAATCTCCTCCTCACTCATCCCATCTAACAGGGTTCTCTCCCTGTACAGACGCGGACGAGGCACAAGTTGTCTCCTCTGTCTTCTCCTCTGATCTCCTGTCCCTCTACCTGTCCCTCGGCCTGTCCCTCTCCCTGTCCCTGTCGTATCCGCGTCACTGTCACTGTCCCTCGGTGTGTCCCTCCCTTGCCCTATATGATTGTCTTCATCATCAAGCATGTCATAGAAAAGAATGTTCCTCCGTCTCCTAAACATTCGCAACATTTTGAAATGAGTAGCTGTGAATGAGCAGGTAATGTGCGTCCTTTAAATAGGTATGTGATGATGTCAGGTGACATAGTAAAATGCAAGGTGTTACATTAACATAATAAAGTACTTCTGTGGCAAGCTGTGTGCACTTGTTGTTCTAAGTATTTGTTGTGTGTATTCTGCAGGGAATGATGATATTTGGCAATGATGTGACGTGAAGCTTTGTACAAAGATTGCTTGCAAATAAATAGTTGCATGTGCAATGCATGTAACACTTGTGAACGCAAGAGTCAGTCATGTAATGAGACAAAAAGGCTGAGATTGACGTGGGAAAAGTTTTGTGTAACATGTGTAATTATCCATGTTATTGTGACATGTTGGCAACAATGAATAGTCGTGTGCATATGCATGCATTTGTGTAAGGAGGATAGTTGGTATAGAATGAGTTTACAAGGTGTCCCAATGCTGAATTACTGTACATGTGTGTATAAGTTAGGTTGAAGTGCTTGTAATGCAACGGTTACAATGTAAACATGCAATGTGATTGAGCGTCCAATAAGTGACGTCATGAAAATAGGGAGGACCCAAAAGTATATGTAAACATGAGAAGACAGATGTACATGAACGTTTAAAGATGCGTGTCACATTACAAGCATTGTGTAATGTAAAGGAAGATGAATATACTGTGTATGAGTGACATGTGTGACATGTGTGACATCATGTAAATAATTGTCGCTGAGTTGAGTAAAATGTGTGATATGATGTGAGGTTCTCCTTTAAGAGTGTAGTATAGTATTTTCCCTTGCCACATCATCACATGATGAGTAATGTGACCCGCAAATGCTGAAAACATGTAAAAGTCGAATGTTATGCAAATAAGACACATCAGCTGTGACACAATGCAGGGAATGCCCCCACACTGTAATGCAAATCCCCCTTGTATTGTGAGCAATGAAACGTAAACAGTACTATACTGTTATACGTCCCCGCTCCATTGACTTCCATTGATGTACAGAAGATGTTTTTTTTCTAAGTGCCGTTCCGGCAGCCTTAGCGATCGTTCTCCCGTCCAAAATGCCAACTTTAGTTGGCGGGAGAAATCGGCCATAACATCTCAATTTCGTAGTGCCGATCAGCCCCGATAAGCTGTTTTTTTTTGTTGAATCCAGCCGATTTAAAAAAGTGGCGATCAGTGTCGAAAACAGGCTTATCGGCAGGCGACTGGCCATAACCAAATTATCGGCTCCGAAACCTGGCGATATGAAGCACTTATCGGCGCTTACTGAATCTCAAACCCAATTTTGGCTATAACATGGCCATATTTCCCTTATCAACGCTTACTGCATGAGGCCCTAAGTGAGAGGAAAGAAAGAATCCCTATATTGTGGCACTTAGAGAGTGCACCCAAACTAAAACTTAATATTTATTGATTAATCTTAAAATGATAACTGTTTGGAATAACCATAGATGCAGGACAAATTGTTATTAAAATTAATAAAAAAACGGAGGGGTGGGGTAGTACATAGGGGGATTATATATAAACCCTATTGTCAGTCTATTAACCCTTGAAAGGTTTGTAAGTGTTTAGAGAAGTATCACACAGGTAAGTAAGGTGAGGATAGTATTATATCCCTGATCCCTTGTGGGAGCAACCATAAGCTTACACAGGAGAGAATGAATATAGCTATACAGATAGACACATATGTTCAGGGAAGCTATAGAAATAGCCCCAAGTCTATCTAAGTAGCTGATCTCTAACTCAATGTATTCAGACACAAACTCTTTATTAAACATTGACTGACACTAAAGTCTGGGTGCTGTTGCTGCCCACGAATGCAGTCTACGAAGCACCCAGACAGTACACAAGCCCTCACCACTCCGACAAGCTGACATCACGTGATGGTGACGTCAGACGTACCCTTGCAGAGCTGAGGTCTCACCCCCGTACAGTGGATCTGCTCGCTGAGCCACACGAGCTGCACCAGACGGCTTGGAAGCGCGAGCGGTCCCACCAAGCACCAATACCTGCAACGGAGCGTGGTTGCTGTAAAGGGAAATCCCCTTGGGAGCGATGTACTGCTGGATGAGGGGTTTTGGACATTAATCCTGCTCCTGAACCAACGTAGCGCCCCCGCTGAGAGAAGCAAGCTGCAGACTCTTCTGACAACAGTTGCTGAGTGGTAACTTGTGTGAAACACACTAAATGCACCTATTCCACTGTTTTGATGTACGCAGATTTATTACCCTGTAATTACTAATATATAGCATTACTTGCTTCACTATTTGGCGTTGTGCGCTGTTTCTTTTGTACCCTACGTACGTTTCACCGTGACGGGCTTCATCGGGTTTTTTTTATTAATTTTAATAACAATTTGTCCTGCATCTATGGTTATTCCAAACAGTTATCATTTTAAGATTAATCAATAAATATTAAGTTTTAGTTTGGGTGCACTCTCTAAGTGCCACAATATAGGGATTCTTTCTTTCTTTCCTCTCACTGAATTTGAAACATTATAATAATAAAAATCACAAATATAACAAGTATGCATAGGACTGCTGTGGTTTTCACATGTTAATACATGCTATAGACAAAGCTGAACTAGATACTTCTCACCCTTCAAAAAATAATAATAATACTCATTCCTACTACATAGAAAATAATGAATCCAGAAAATATTGGAGTTGGGAAAACTCACCATATTTGTACTTTCAGTTATAAATGGAGGATTGTCATCAGGGAGGTCATTACTTTGAGATACAGGGTCTTCTCTTCCCAGGCATTCTTGTACTTTGTGCTTTAAAGGCATGTTATGCTGGAGAAATTTAGGGTTGATATTTAAAACCTTTTCGGACTCGGCCATGGATTTTATCTCAAAGGCATCATCAATCCTCACCCATTCTGTATCAGTTTCAAGGCAGTCTTTAAAAACTGGATCTTCTTTCCAGTTGGTACTTCTTCTGGTTCTGTGTACATCATTCAGACTTTTTGCACTATACTTAAGTGCATGTTTAGATTTTCCAGCACAAAATGCCTTCGGGTTCTTTGGATTAAGAACGCTGGCTGTAACTTCATCAAGAAATTTAGAAAAGTGAAGTTTGGCACAAGTTTCTTCACCGGCACATAAAGTTGATGAACTTTGATTCTGTTGACGCAGGTCCAATGAAGGTGAGTTCATCCTCATTTTACCACTTTTCTGCCTGAGAAACATTTTGCTATAGTTTTATTTTGCTTGAGTGCAAGAGAGAAATTCCTGGATCTCCTCAATTTTCAAGCTGTGTTATCAGATTTCATTATTGGGGGTTGAAATAAATTTGATGCTTGATAAGACAGCACTATTTGTTGCTGAATCTTTCAGCTGAAGATATTCCTTACTGGATCTTGCATTTGTTGAACAGCTCACTCTGGTAAAGCATTCAATTCTTGGTAGCTACACAGCTAGTTTTTCCTTCCTAGTAAGCATGAGGATAAGAAGCAGAAGTCCACCATTTCTTCAAGGATCCTATTTCCCTCACACCTATTTGTGGGCTCCACATAAGCTGCTTTGGTAATTATTAATGTCTGGAGAAGTCATGCTCAAATCTCTCCACTTAACTGTAGAAGTTGCAAGGTGGACATCTATGTGTTAACTACGTATATATATCTACAAAGGTAACATTTTACTTACTGTATTCCCAATACTAATCGTAGCAGATATCAGCTGAAACTTGCATCCCTGATACCAACTTGCAAACAGACTCAATAATGTACTTGGCCCATTTTACATAGTAATCTTATTAAGTGTAACTTACTGTATAATCATGCATTGCAGTGGATTGCAGATACACATGTGCCTATATTGATTCAGTATGTCAGACATTGCGCACAAGTGCATTGAACTGCAGGCAAATCTACACTCCACATGAGTCAAGTGTTTGGCATACGTTGGGATATTGTCACTTGGCTTTTCAAAACCAGATACCAGAGAAGGTCATGATTTAATTTGTGTCAATGACCCTATGCAATTAGTGTTCTGTACTCTGTTTAGTCGATATGAGCTCTGGAACTAGATACAGTATGTCCAAGTTGGTAAACATGATTTAGAAAAATATTAAATGTGATCTTTAAAAGATGTTAGAAATGTAACTGTGACACTAAGCAATAAGCATCCTTTGGCAGAATAATGCCCCACTTAAATTGAGAGAACGTTAAATGACCGCTATATGAGCTAATGAGTTACGCTGTGTGTGATTGAATAAGAGATCAAACTTCTTCAAAATTAAAAATAAATACAGCTCACTTTTCTTTGTTCAGGTTCTTACATTGAAGTATCCTTTATGTTACAGTTTCAATGGACACATAGGGTCCTATTCTATAAGCCTTCATAAAAAAAAATCGGCGCACTGTTTTCGCTGCCTGTTTTTTGAGTGTTGCGGTCACGGTATTCAGAAAGCCTTGATTACCTTTGATAGCAAAATTACCAAAACGGGTGAGTAGTTGGGGGCGTGATGATTGCCTCTCTCAAAAAGCCTTACCCGGCGATTTCTTTCAGCTGCAGAGAGAGCTGCACAGAGACAGTCGCCTCTCCCGGCGCATATCTCGCCAGCGATCAAAATATTTTAATATAAATTTTAATACTAGCCTCGGTACATTGTGTTCTGTGTTTAACAGCCCACTCCTTTACTATTTTGGAGCTAATTAGCTGCTGTTAGGTGACTATATGTATCCACCATGAAACCTTTTTCTGCATACTAGATAGGTTTCTTTTGATCATACACAGCTTTATAGTGGCATTAGCACTCCTGACAGTGGAAGCACATTCATGAATATGTGCACAGGTTTACTGACAACCACACTGCCTATAGGAGTCTATGAGCCTCTGCACATTGTGTTCTGTGTTTAACAGCCCACTCCTCTACTATTCAGGAGTTAACCAGTTGCTGTTAGGTGGCTACATGTTGGATTGTAGAGAGAGTCTAAACTTTCCATTTATGGATTTATGATTTGCAAAGTGAGCACACACTGGTTTGAAATACTGATCTTTTTGTCTGTACCTAGCATACTATGATCCATTTCACATTTCACCTTCACCATCTGGGACCTGTCTGACACCTGAGACAGGTATTGAACAGCCTCTCACTGATACCAGCGTACACCTAATTAACCACTAATAGGGATTACTGTACACCGGCTCCCTGGGACAGTTTGATCCAATTAACCTCAAATTGTCGCCTTACTTAGTTACCCGGAATATCATATATATTCATCATAGGGTATCATATATGTGTGTCATTTGTTGAATTTTAACACCCATTATTTTAATTAGTATAGCATTAAAAATTATTTTTAACATTCACATTATACATCAGGGGGTCTGGAGTGCTTATAGTGGGTTCTTGCCTCTTTATTACTTACCTTATATGTCACCCATTAGCACCCTACCCCCACATTATTACTTTGTACTTAGCTGAAGCGGGGTTCTTCTATATTGAACTTAACGGTATTCAGAAAGCCTCGATTACCTTTGATAGCAAAATTACCAAAACGGGCGAGTAGTTGGCCGCGTGATGATTGCCTCTCTCAAAAGGCCTTACCCGGCGATTTCTTTCAGCTGCAGAGAGAGCTGCACAGAGACAGTCGCCTCTCCCGGCATATCTCGCCAGCGATCAAAATATTTTAATATAAATTTTAATACTAGTGTAGATGAGCAGGGGGTCTCCGGAGCGGAACCGCATTGATTTGAGTTCTGGGGACCCCCTGCTTCTCGAGATACAAGCCTCATTATGGGGTGCCGGTATCTCCTATGCATTTAAATGTCTCGCATCACGTGACCATGGAGAATAAAATGCATAGGAGATACCGGCACCCCATAACGGGGCCTGTATCTCGGGAAGCAGGGGGTCCCCAGACCTCAAATCAACGCGGTTCTGCTCCGGAGACCCCCTGCTCATCTACACTAGTAATAAAATGTATATTAAAACAGCTTCATTACCTTAGCGGCTAGCCTCAATTGCCCGTTTCTTGGGGCAGAGGGGGTGGATGAAGGGGTAGTAGTCCCAGGGTGGGTGGTTAGGCCTGCCTGGAAGGTTGCGGGAAGTGTTAACCCCTTCACTACCATAGCTGTTGGAACTGTCCTGCTATCCCCCGAAAGGCCTAAACATCCATCCTTGGGGCTACTACCTCCTTCACCCAATCCCTCTACCCCCAAGAACCAAAAAGAAATACAACAACCCTACTACCCACCATTGTTGGGGTGTTTCGGTGCTTGTGTATTTCTTTGATTATTGGGTATGATATACCACTGTGCCAATAATTGGGAGCAGGGTGAGTATAGTGGGGCCGGGGTGGGTGGTAAGCCTCCTGGGTGGGTAGCATGGAACGGGGGTTAACCCCTTAATTACTATAGCGGTTATTAAGCGCTTAGGTGATTAAGGGGTTAGGGGCCATTACATTATATTTTTTCTTGTATTCTTGCTGGCATCGGAGGACATGGACTTGCAGTATGCTGATGAGGATGCCCTTCATGATGGCAGGGGTAAGTTGAACGTTTTATTTACTTTATTAATGCTGACTGGCTAATGTTTGATTTTATAACGGGCAAATATACTATTATCCATATCTGGATAATAGTAATTTTGTCTATTACTGTTCTGTATGTGTTTGGGGGGTGGGGGTTGTTGGGGGTAGAGGAGGTGGGTAGTTGGGTTGTTGTGGTTTAAAATATTTATTGTGGGTAGCGAGGATGGGTGAAGTTGGCATTTGGCCCTTGGTGGGTGTTTATACCTACTGGATGGGTAGTGGGATGGGTTAACCCCTTCATTACCTTAGCGCTATTAACCGCTAAGGTAATGAAGGGGTTAACTCCACCCGCAAACCCCCCCACTCCCGCAAGGCCTAAACACCCACCAAGGGCCAAATACTACCTTCAACCACCCCCGCTACCCACAATAAACATGGCAGTGGTAGTTAACCGTAAAACACAATTGGTAGCGCTAATATAAAATATATATAAATGTATATATTACTACAAAATAAATTTAAATAAAAAGCAGCCTAGATACACCTCTAACCCCTGGTCAGATAATAGCAATGGAACTGTAATGGTATCAATGGCGCTAACAGAAATATAATAAATATGAAAAAGGTGTATATACAACCAGATGGCGTATGGCGAATTTCAATGATGATCTCAGCAGACGATGATCAAACATGCAATGAAAAAAAGAGGATACATAGTATAATACTGTAAAACACTCAAGACAAACAAACAATGACTAACAATGTTGCGGAACCACACAGATGACTAATTAAAACATTTAATATATCATAAAAAACATATATAAGACAAAATTGACAATGTAAAGGTCCCAATGATATCCTGTAGCTGGCTGAAATGCTTACCGGAGCCTGGATGGTTTTAGGCAGTGGATAATCTGAGAGTATCCCCGCTCGTAGAGCGCTGAAACACCTCCTGCACGTCTCTCTGATGTCTGCCACGTGTAGTCAGCAGAGTCAGTGGATGGAGCGTTCGTCCACGCTATCACAGGTGCAGGGGAAGAAGTCTGAACACCTTGCCACTTCCCTCCGAGGTTCGGACATGCGCAGAAGCGCCAGGCTTCAGGAGAGACGAGCCGTCAGATCACCAGCTCCTCGCGGTGGCGTGGGGAGCTAATGGCGGCAAATTCAAAGTTGCTTCGAAGAAGAAGCAGCACAACACGGCTTGCGGGGCTCAGGACAGCTAGATAGAACGCGCAGTGATATCGGGGACCACCCAACGCGTTTCAGAAGCTTCTGCCTCCTTCCTCAGGGGTAAATTCTAGCTGTCCTGAGCCCCGCAAGCCGTGTTGGGCTGCTTCTTCTTCGAAGCAACTTTGAATTTGCCGCCATTAGCTCCCCACGCCACCGCGTGGAGCTGGTGATCTGACGGCTCGTCTCTCCTAAAGCCTGGCGCATTTATGCCTTTATCGCCCACTTATCGTGGCTTACTGAATAGTAGTAGGCATTTTGGCCAATAAGTGCTCGATAAGTGGCTTATCGAGGCTTATAGAATAGGCCTCATATTATAGAGCAGAGCTGCGCAATCTTCTCCCCTGCGCCACCCCGGCTGGCTCTCCCCCCAACGCTCGCTGCTCCCTTCCTTACCTTGGCACCAGCATTCTGACATGACAACGTCATGTGTCATCATGTTGCTATTGCAATGCGGCGTCACATGATCCAAATGATGCCGCGTTGCCATGGCGATGCGTTGCCAGATGCCATCTTAGCCCAGGTAAGGGACCTTACAGAGGCCTTGGCCGCTCCCCCGGGATTAATTTAAATGCCTTCGGGAAGAGCATGGGGCCTCTGTAAGTGCAGCATCCCCCCGACTCCCCCGGAAAATCTCGCGGCCCCCAGTTTGCGCACCGCTGTTATAGAGTACCACTCATTCTGATGTCACTTCTGCTTCTCGCAAAAATGGTACTGTGACAGTAGGGGCAAAAGAGCTCTTATAATAACGATTAAGCCAAGTCATGGCCCCTATCCGTCTGGCTGGATATACTGTACAGGATTTCCCTGTAACTCCATCCTTCTATGGTTGATCGGGCCAAGTATATATAATAATGTATATGTGAAACCTTTATTACATGTGTAACCCTGCTTCCCCCCCTCCCCCCCCCCCCCCAGACCCTACAGCGGTGTCTAGGGTGCATGAGGGCAGTTTACATGCGGTGTGGTGCATACCTGTGAGGAACAGGAGGGCCTGAGCTTCCCGCGATGTTATTGGGGAGCCAGGACCGGGCTTCTGGGGTGGTAGCCTCCATGATCTCTTAGTGGTGCAGCGCCTCCATCTTCTATACTCCCAGGAATATGGGACAGGACCTGTATAGAAGAACCCCTTCGGTCCCAGGGTAATAGCTTCCAACTCACACACAGTCTTTGGTACAAAGGATAGTCTCTTTATTGGCAGATCAGCAACTCCCAAATGTAGTGGCCTCCAGCAGCCGCAACAACAACAGCAGAGCCTTGCTAATTACTCCGCTCTCCTCCCACACAGATATTTCCTCCTCTCCTTCCCTCCAAGTCTCTCCTCCGACAGGATGGTCTGGGCTGGGGCTTCAATACCCCGCAGCCCACCTCCGAGGTTATCCTCGCGGTGGGGATTGGATTCGCCCCATCACCCCAGGCAGGGGGAGGGGCATTGATCCACCAGGTCTATAGTGCTATCCGCTCTACTAAAAGAGGCTGAGCTCCACTCCTCTCTCTCGGTTCCTGCACGGCTGCGCAGGTGAGACCGCGGTCTCCTCCAACTCCTTGGACCGATCCGCAGGACTCTCTTGGCAGACTCCCATGGCTGAACAGCCTCTCTGGGCAGACTCCCACGGCAGAACAGACTCTCCACTTACAGGAGTTGGCTGCTAAATATAGAGCTAGCCCCACCTCTCGTGACGTCAGCAGAACTTCCCCTCTTGCTCACGCCTGCAGCAGAGTCCAGGCCTGCATCTACCACTCAGGGCACGGCTATGAAGGGGGGGAAACCCATGATGATTACCGGAGCCTGATCTTAACAGGACTTACCACATTAGAAGGGAGATGGGTATAGCCTGTGCTGTTTACAGGGGGCTACACTCTCCCTATGGTGGAATCCAATGGTCCCCACTTGGACCTAATTTTAGCAGACCCATCCTGCGGCGAACCACCTGGGAAACAGCACACATAACATTGACATACTGTAATACATGGCATAATGAGGTAGTTCAGTACAAGTACAACCAGGTACTCCCAACATGGAGAACCCTACAGATAGTGCTTTGGATCAGGCTTTCTTACCCGCCATCCATTATGATCCGTGACGGTCACAGCGAACGATTGGACCGGCCCATGCTCAGGCCTGTATGTAACACCGTGCATGTAGAAACATCTACCAATGCTCCATATGTGTACTAATTCACTAATCTTATCCTCATTGTGATACCCTCCCTGACCGAACTTGGTCCGAATGTATTCCTGGACTGCCTCCCTGAGCCAACTGTCTCGGTTCTCTTCAATTTCCCTCATCATGGGCTCAGGCACATAAGGATACTCATACCCGTGGGACTGCCGGTATCTAGCGACTATGGCCCGGTCAGCTCGACTTAGCTTGGTGAGTTTGCGGTGCCCTACCCTGCTTGGCAGTATCCAAAACACAGGCTCTTCTGGAGCTACTTCGTCATACAAAATACTTGGGCCTCGAGGTACAATCAGTTTCTGTACTATCTCCCGAAACCGGTGATCTAACTCATCCTCCACCTCCTGCGGAGTTAAAGAACCAGCCGCCCACCAATGGTCTACTACATTATCCTTAATTAATAAGAACCGTGTACGGTCCATCCCCTCATGGTATCCGGTGAACAAATGCGCCCACCATTTGTCGCGGTGTTCGTACTCTGCGAAATGACTAGTGCGTTCTACATCAGACTCTACCTGTGATAATACACCGGACCTACCCGCATCAGTAGATCCCGAGCAATCTCTCCTCCCCTTGGCATTATAATACGTAGTAGGGTTCATTTTGTACACCACTTTGCTGGTAGACCCAGCCTCTACTGGAGTGTGAGACCCACGGGCCCTCCCTGTAGCTGCAGGAGAAAACGGCACAGGGTTAGGCACAGGTATAACACTTGAATACGGTATCTCCCCATCAGACCCTTCATCACTCAACTCCCAATCCCGCAAGTCCTTGGAGTATTTGGGGTATTTGCATAACTTATCCCTGGTAGGTCCCGGTGGCACCACTCGTGACGGGGCAGGGGCAGTGGCTGGGGCAGTGGAACTATGGGCTGGGGCTGGAGAAACATCCAGGGAATTGTCTAACAAGCGGGTGATACCACGCCCAATGAACATTTTCTTAGAGGCACTCTCCGCCATACTTCTGGCTTCTCGGGAGGGGCCTCGACTCCAGGGCAATGGCTGAGTCTATGCTTCGAGAGGAGAACACTCCTCCAGGCCTCCTCTTTCCAGTGGAACCGGAAACGAGGTAATCAGGATCGCCCGCAGAATCTCCACCCGCTCCGTGGTCACGCACCGGAAGTGCGTCAAGGACCGGCAGGGACGGTGGCGGAGCATCCGGTACACGGTCGAACAAGTAGGCCTCAAGCCTCTCTTTCTTGTTCGCCAGGGTCGCGGTCTGCGCCTGGCGGGAGTGAGGGGGTGGTGGAGTCTCCTTATCGCTCCGCTGCTTTTTTATGACATCGGACTCCTCTAGGATCGTCTCCGTCTCCGTTTCCACCGCACTGGGAGTCACCACTGTGGTGTGACTCTTACGGGCCTCCGGCCGCACCAGCGCTCGCCGTCGGATGGTGTCCGGACTTGTCTGCTCTCTCTTGATGCCTTTGGGGTGGTTCGCCGGTAGGCGCATCGCCACCGATGTCACGCCAACCACTTCCTCCGAGGAAATCACGATCGGTTCCTCCGCTAGGGAGTCATCTGGTTCTTCGGCGGTACAACCTGTGGGTATAGGTACAAAGTAGTCTCGCTCTGGTACCTCCACTGCGGTCGCGCTCTTCTCTGTTGCCAGCTCGCTCAGTTCAATAGTGGGCTGAGCCTTGGTTCCTCCCGCTTGGGTGTGACGGGGGACCAGGGCAGTCTTGTCTTTGTCTTCCGCCACCTCCGTCAATGTTCCCGGAGAGGCACCCCGCGGGGTTCCGAACAAAGGTCACGGCTCGTTCAGCCAAAGGTAAAACGTGCCACATTGGGGGCATCGGGCCTTGGTGCTTGGTACGGAGCCCGGTATCCCGCAGTGAACGCACAAACATTGGATGTATTCGTGCTCAGCTACCTCCACTACCAGTAGGCCTCCTGGTAATTGGTAAATGGAAGTATTCATCTCGAACATGGTACGCTCAGGGTTGGAACAGCTCAGTGTTTCAGCTCCTTGCTCCTCGAATGCCAGACAAAAGTGAAGCTCTTCGCTCCGGCTTCCGGTCCCTCCCTTCGCTGGGGAGGACTCTCCTGATTGGTTCTCCTTGTGCCCCCTCCCTCTGGTGGAATCCAGAGGTGGGATCTTTTTTTCTTCAGCGTGACATGGCCTGGCTTGCTGACCAGTCACGGCACAGGTGGGTGGGTCCTCGGCTTTCGCGCCGCTCCGCTCCCCTTGCAAAGAATCCGGGTTTGGCACCAGATTATTACACATTTCCAGCCACATTCTCCTAATAGCCTCTGTGCACGACGCACGTGCTTGCTCCAGGCTTGGCGGGAACCGCCATTTTGGACCACTTTTCTTGCTCTGCGAAGCACATGTAGGGATGGACGCCATCTTGGATGAGTCCTCCAAATGTCCATGTGCCCTATCCTCAGTGTCTAACGGTATCTCGTACCTAAACACTGACTGACTCCCAACTGTGTGTTCTGCATTATGTCTCACACTAAATTGAGGTGGCTTTTACCCCAGGATTAGTGGAACTCCTCTCCTCCATGCACTGTACTCGATGTCTACCATGTAAGTGTTCTGTAGTGCGTGTGTGTGGGTGATAGCTATGGTACCACTCTTCTAGGTACGGGCGTCTCCTACTTTTGGCCACTCATAGCGCGGGCCCTGGGCCATGGGCCATGGTACCTGGACTGGTTAACTGGCTGACCCTCCCAGTTGCCTCACGCTACCTGCCTCAAGGGACTCGGTCAGCTCTAACTATTCACCCTTCCTACGCCACCTCCTATGGGCGCCGAAGGCGTACTTTGCAAGAGTCTGCGCTCCCCTGACTACCCTCGGCATATGCAATTGCGCCCATCCTTCACCAACACTTGCATGGAGAGTGCATCTCACTCATCCCATCCCGCCTTGCTATAAGCCGGTCCTGTTCTGACATATATCTCAGCAGCGCCTCCAAATGTAACCCTGCTTCCCCCCCCCCCAGACTCTACGGCGGTGTCTAGGGTGCATGAGGGCAGTTTACATGTGGTGTGGTGCATACCTGTGAGGAACAGGAGGTCCTGAGCTTTCCGCGATGTTATTGGGGAGCCAGGACCGGGCTTCTGGGGTGGTAGCCTCCATGATCTCTTAGTGGTGCAGCGCCTCCATCTTCTATACTCCCAGGAATATGGGACAGGACCTGTATAGAAGAACCCCTTCGGTCCCAGGGTAATAGCTTCCAACTCACACACAGTCTTTGGTACAAAGGATAGTCTCTTTATTGGCAGATCAGCAACTCCCAAATGTAGTGGCCTCCAGCAACCGCAACAACAACAGCAAAGCTGTGCTAATTACTCCGCTATTCTCCCACACAGATATTTCCTCCTCTCCTTCCCTCCAAGTCTCTCCTCCGACAGGATGGTCTGGGCTGGGGCTTCAATACCCCGCGGCCCACCTCCGAGGTTATCCTCACGGTGGGGATTGGATTCTCCCCATCACCCCAGGCAAGGGGGTGAGGGGCAATGGTCCACCAGGTCTATAGTGCTATCCACTCTACTAAAAGCGGCTGAGTCTCTCCACTCCTCTCTCTCGGTTCCTGCACGGCTGGGCAGGTGATACCGCGGTCTCCTCCAACTACTTGGAGCGATCCGCAGGACTCTCTTGGCAGACTCCCACGGCAGAACAGCCTCTCTGGGCAGACTCCCACGGCAAAACAGACTCTCCACTTACAGGAGTTGGCTGCTAAATATAGAGCTAGCCCCACCTCTCGTGACGTCAGCAGAACCTCCCCTCTTGCTCACGCCTGCAGCAGAGTCCAGGCCTGCATCTACCACTCAGGGCAGGGCTATGAAGGGGGGAAAACCCATGATGATTACTGGTGCCTGATCTTAACAGGACTTACCACAGTAGAAGGGAGATGGGTATAGCCTGTGCTGTTTACAGGGGGCTACACATGTAAAATAGTAGTGTGCTTAATGTAACTGGGTATGTCTTTGTTCCCTGGCACGCTAGGCTGGCAATACACTTACCCAGCCAGCACACTCAGGGATTCGTGTCTGGCTGGTTCCACAAGGAGATTGGAGACAATCGAGGATGGGGGATGGGCAGGCCTCTTATCCTGATATTGCAACTTGTGCTATTTTATTCAGTGTAATGTGCGATTTGTTGCTGTCACTGAGGTCTCTCTTTATTATTAGATTATGGCTTTACAGCAGGTACAGTGAAATTCTGATGAGTAAACTATCATGTTCTTCTGGCTTGTGTTACTTCAACTCAAGCTTGTTTTATATACCTGTAGTGCCGACGAGTATTCTAAAACAAATCTGGGGCAATCACCAACAAGACCCAGGTACATCCTGGGTACATCCTGGGTACATGCTGGGTACATGCTGCAACATTTCAGTGACATTTCTGCAGACAGACTAATGGCCCATCGGATTAACAGTGGGGGTCCCTGGCAGTCCCATTCAAACTGAATGGGACTGCCAGGGACCCCTGATGTGTTAATCCGATGGGCCATTAGTCTCTGCAGAAATGTCACTGAAATGTTGCAGCATGTACCCAGCATGTACCCAGCATGTACCTGGATCTTGTTGGTGATAGCCCCAGATTTTCCAAGGCAAGTTTAAGGCAAGTTTTAGAATACTCGTCGGCGCACCTGTATACAGTGTCCTAGTGGCAATGACATTATATATGGAGTAGGAGAACGCCCTGTGGCATCTCCTTTGTCACCTTCAAGTCACTATTTCTCCCCCCCCAGTGCCTTTATTAGTTGCAGTGACATATTTATATATCATCTCCATACAAATTTCAATATTTGACTTGCTACACAAGACCTAACCTAATCTGCATACCAAACTATTATTGCCCAAATGTATTGTTGTTTCTGCTTTTCCTTTTGAATAAAATCTAAAAACAGCTGAAACTGATTTCATTATTCAGTATTCAAATACAATAATAAATATTTACTGGACAGTTTTAATAAATTAGACTTAATGTCAAGCTGCAGTATCAAATCAGTGAGGGTGGTTATGACACTTTAAGTTTCTTTGTGTTGATCAAATCCAGAATATCATATGAACTTATTTTGGAAGTACACTTTCTTCTTCCAAACAGTATTTTAAATGCCACTTTTAGAAAGCATTTGAAAATGGTTGAAACATTGACATTTCATCAACACATATTTGGATTTTAATTGCGCTGGAAACCAGCGAAGATTCCAAAGCTCTGTACACTAAAATTCCATTTAAAGCTATCACAACCTGCAATAAATCTTCACCTCTCGAAGACCAATACGGCAACTAGAACATTGGTTTCCTTTGCTGTTATAATAATTATTTTTATTCTTTGTTCATAAAGATTCCAATACTTCAGACAATCACGATCACGCGCACTATGGGCGGCGTCATAGGGAAGACGTACAGTATGTTGTTCTCGCCACGCACGCACGTCAGGCGTACTATAATCTCAGCCTCAGCGGGAGAGCTACCACTTGGGAAGAAGCATTTCTCGAGCGAGTTTGGCATGTTATCGGAGCTTTCTGAATAGCTACAGTACATATGCAAAATCGTTCGAGAAGTGCCCAAAATGCTCTATGGGTTAGTTTTCGAACCTACAAGAATAGGCCCCACTGACTGAAGTTAACATCTTGTGAAGTCATTAGGGAACTTCTTTGGCTCTGCCCCGATGAGTGATATTGAGAGAGGTTCCGAAAAGTTTTTCAAGAAATGGAAAATGTATGGGCGTTAGGGCAGATGGTGGTGATAGGGAAGGGAGACGGGGAGAAGATGAGCACTTGGGGGACAATATGGTGGCATCTTCCCCCCCCCCACTTTCTAACATGCATAAGGAGCAGGTTTCTGGCGGCGAGCCGTGTTCAGCTCCTGCTTCCTGCTGATATAGAGGGAATGCACCTTTAACAGGACATCCTTGCAGAGAGGAGATTTTAGGCCTTTGAATTTGCCACTGATGGTAACTGGTAGATAGCCAAACAATGATTATAAACTACGAGGAAGTTGTTTTAAAAATGTTAAAAAGCTCTATCCACCCTAAAAGGCAGAGACATTCTGCGTATTCAACAAAATGACATGCTATTTGTTGTTTGAACAATAGCTGTCACTGTAAGCAACTTAACCTCAATTTTCCTTGCAATTAATGCTGTCGACATTAATAACAACTACGAAATCAGTCACATAATATGAATAATTTTAAGGGTACATATCCGAGTACTTTGGGTTTAAATTCAACAATCTACTAAATAACAATCCAGCATAATAAGAGACTAAGTAAAATACACTGTTTCCTAAGATGAATACATTTTTATATTGGCTTTCATAATTTATCTGTAACTCCTCCTTACCCGGCTCAAAACGTGTGGACATCGGGATGATTTATTTACACAGTGGCAGTGGTGCTACGTCTCTCTCATTACCTTGCTCAGGGTGGTGGACGTGTGCACGCTGGGCGTGTATGCGAAGAGGTGGTAATAAAGGGCGCCAGGAACATTAGTGGTACAAACCAGAGCTTTATTCATTCATATTGATTAGGTTCCACATACAAAGACCTCTCTAAGACAACAATACTGTTGCATATACATTTCTTCACTGATAGCTATCACTAATCTATAGGGAGGTACACTGGCGACACACTTTATTCGAGCTCGGCTAGTCCCACGAATTCGGGTATACCCGGGTGTATTGAGGTTTGTGACTGTTTTCTGCCCGAGTGCATTGGGTTATTTTCAGGCAGGGATTGAAGCATTTTATTCCAGCTGGCTGCAATACTGCACAGTATATATATATATATACTGCATTACAATTCATGAATTTATGCCATCTGGTAGACACGCGAAGCATTGCAGCCTATTAAATCCTAATCATTATCATTTAACAGATCAGCCGCCCATCAGCCAGGCATGAACCCAGGCTGTGAAAGCAAATGCAACTGGGCTTGTCAGAGGTGAGGAGCGGCGCATTCCAGGTATCTGCCAGGTACATACCGGGTATTTGCTCGAATAAAGTGTGTCGGTGCAGTACTCGGCCTGTTACCATTTGTATGGGTCTGAATGGTAGTCCTCTGTTTTGCGTTTGGAGTTTCCTCCTTCCCACCAGGACCCTTGGTAGTGCTACTCCTATCCTCAGGACCATTATGCCGTCATTCTGTGCATTTCCATCCTTGTAGACCATCTACAATCTGGCTTCCTTACTGCTCACTCAAGTGAAACAGCCCTCACTAAAATAACTAATGACCTTCATGCTGCCAAAGACAGAGGTCATTACACTCTGTCATACTACTCTACCTCTCTGCAGCATTTTATATTGTGGACCACCCTCTTCTCCTTCACATTCTCCATACTCTTGGCATTCGTAACAAAGCTCTATCCTGGATCTCTTCTTAACTCTCCCATCGTACAGTACTTTCAGCATAAGTTCTGCTAACACCTCCTTCTCCTCTATTGACCTCTCTGTGGGGGTACCACAGGGCTCTGTCCTTGGACCTCTCCTCTTTTCTCTGTACACACTCTCTCTGGGTGACCTAATCACATCCCTTGGGTTCCATTATCCCTCTGCTGACGACACACAAATGTACTTTTCGACCTCATACCTTACACCTGCTGTACAGACCAATGTTTCTGAATGTTTCTCTGCAATATCATCCTGGATGGCCCTCCGCCGACTTAAACTTAACATGGCAAAAACAGAGCTCCTCATACTTCCTCCCAAACCTGGCCCCACCACCTCCTTCCACATTACTGTTGGAAGTTCAGTCATACACCCAGAAGTGCAAGCACCCTGCCTAGGGGTCACACTTGACTCCTCTCTCACTTTCTCCTCTCACATTCAAAACGTATCTAAAACCTGACGCTTTTCCCTCCGCAATATCACAAAGATACGCCCTTTCCTCTGTTGCTCGACTGCTAAAACTCTCACTTATCAATCTATCCTAAACGCTGCTGCCATAATCACTCTACTCTTTCCTAAATTTGTCTCAGCATCTCCCCAGCTAAAATCCCTCTCCTGGCTTCCTATCAAATTCCATATCCCACATTTAATTCTCCTCCTCACTTTTAAAGCTTTACACTTTTCTGCCCCTCCTAACATCTCAGCCCTAATTTCTCGCTATGCACCATCCCGACTCTTGCGTTCCGCTCAAGGATGTCTTCTCTCTATCCCATTTGTATCTAGAGCCCTCTCCCGCCTTAAACATTTCTCTCTGACTGCCCCACGCCTCTGAAATGCCCTTCCCCTAAATACCCGACTATCACCCTCTCTATCCACCTTTAAGACGCACCTTAAAACATAGCTGCTTAACGAAGCATATGAGTAGCTCCATGGCTAACACTATACACCTGATACATAAAGCTTGGCCCCTTGTAGACACACTTACCAGTATGCCCTCCTACTGCATCTGTATGTTCCACCTACCAATTAGATTGTAAGCTCTTCGGAGCAGGGACTCCTTTTCCTAAATGTTACTTTTATGTCTGAAGCACTTATTCCCATGATCTGTTATTCGTATGATTTGTTATGTATATGATTGTCACTTGTATTACTACCTTGAAGCGCTAAGTAGATTAATGACGCTATATAAATAAAGACATACATTGTCCATACATATAGGAGTTAGGCTTGCAGTGAGAATTGTCTGTATGGACCAATCCCATGGTTCTCCGGAGCCTTTATTCAAAAGGATCCTCCCCCTCCCCCACAGTAACAGGTATATTCCTCTTTCAGGGCAGACGAACAAACTCTGACCACTGCTATGAGCTATGCCAAGGAGGGGCACGTTGCTTAACTATTTAATAATAAAGGTAAGCAGACATCCTTAGTACATTTAATATATACTTAAACATAACTTACAGTGAAGCTCCTGCACTGTCCCTCCTCCAGGAACCTGAACCATCTACCCTCACTAGATATACCTACTAGAGACATTACTAGTAACCATGCCTACAGAGAAAGTGGCTTGGATTATATCCAGTCATCCTATGGCAGGTGGCAGGCTTGGGGCATTACCCTGACTGAGTCCATATAGTTAACCCTTTAAGGCAATAGTAATCCCAGAAGGGGGGGGGGGGTTACATATCCATAGAGAGAACTATAAAATATACAATGTAAATTGTGGTTTCCAGGACTCAATCTGCAAAATGAACTATATAAAGAGAAGCAAATATACTTATCTGCAGCTCTGTGATGAGAATATGTATGTAGATAAGTATATTTGCTTCTCTTTGCAGTAATTGTATTTTTTTTTCATGACTCGTGACAGCTCTGCACATCAGCACTGTTCCCACATACATTGTGTATATGTGATATGCATTGAGTAAACAATTATTTTACTTTTCTTTTTCTGAGTCTCTTTCTAGCATTCATTTTGCATATTGAGTGCTGGAAACCACAATTTACTTCCGTGTAGATATTATTGAGATGAGGGATCCCATGGATTACGTGTCACCATTTCATCTCACGTATAGTAGTTTATATAGTACTGTGCAGCGGTGAGCAAATTTGGGGGGGGGGGCGGGCGCAGGATTTTTTTGGGGGGGGGGTGCAGGCGGTTGCAGAGATAGCTAAACTCGTCCCCTTTTGAAAGCACACCAAGTCAAGTCATATAAGTGCACTTGTAGATGGTATGGAATGGTGAGAGAGTGCTTCTATAGGGTGAAAGTGCTTTGTAGTTACAGGAAGGTAAAAACGGAATGGCCTTGCCAGAGGGTAGATAGCACGAGAGGTACTCACTCAGCCTGCTTAGGATGGAAAAGGAAGTGAGTAATATTTATCACACAGGAATAGTGACAGGACTATGCTACCTGTGAATACAGACAGGGGAGTATGGAAAGTCCACTTAGCCAGGGGGATTAAAGAGGTTGGCAAGGCAACCAGCTACTGGCAGTGTAAAGAAAGGAATATGTAAGTGTAAGGGGGTCACCCCCGGTTCCCCTGATCTTCTTTTGCCCCCTGCCTTACCCCTGTGGCAGTGGAGGAAGGGGACGGCGACTTCTCCCGGCAGGCCCCACCCTCTTGGTTGCAACAATGTTGTGTGCAGACAGGGTTTTTGTCAGTTGGAGCAGGCTAGTCAGTGAGAGACCGGAGCAGCCCAGGGAAGGAGGTAGGGTACAGGAGTCAGGGACTCCCTGTACTAGGCCAGCACCCCCGGGGCCCGAGGTATCTAGTTACCCCCATGTAGAGAGTGTTGCCAGGGACTGCCCTAGGTTAAGGGACCCTGTCACTCAGGATTGCAGTTGGAGTCAGGGAGCTGTGAGGGAAGGAAGGGTGCGGGGAGCGAGTGCAGCTCCTGCCCCATATAGGTACCCACACCCCAGGTAGGCCCCAACTCCCCACTAGGTTAGTGGGTAAATGCGCAGGGAGGCCCGAGATAGGGACGCTGCCCTTAGTGTTAGTGTGTGGTCTGGTCAGAGTCACGGCTGTCAGTGTGGTGAGGTCTGACAGGCAGGCACAGTGTTGCGCAGCACGTTGGCTGTCAGCATCCAGTAGGTTGCAGCGCGTTACTGCAAGTGCTGGAAGTACTAGACGTAGTTAGTCAGGACTGCGAGGGCTAGTTGTAGGGGTAGAGTAGAGCCGGGAACAGTTAGGGGAGCGAGGCAGGCTATTAACCCCTTAGGTCCCAGATAGGTTCTCACCCCCTAGGTTAGGGTTCCTGTCACGTTAGTGCCAAGTGTTAGTTAGGGACTCAGCGGATGCTGCTGTTCCTGTGAAGTGGTTCGGACCCACGTTGGGGTCCCCAGAGACTTTCATCCGAATAGGATCGCCACTGGCGGTCCGCATGCCAGGAGTTCGGTTGGAGGATCACACGGATTCATCACACGTCTGACCCTTTGTGAAGCCAGTTGCTGATCCGAGTACCGGAGTGCTCGGCAGGTACCATACAGTCCTAAGTGCACCAACGGGCCCTTAGTGTAACTGTGACTGCGCAGTCACCCAAGAGTGCGGGACATTGGGTGGAGTTCTTTGGACACTGGGTGGGATCACCTGGTGTTGGGGAAGCATCCTGCGCGACGCAGTAGGTGTCTCCTCTAGAGAGGGACACAGGTTATATAAAGGTATTGCGTGATATGTTGTTTGCATGTTAGTAAAGTCCTTAGTTATGATACCTCACCGTGTATGTTATTATTGATTGTCCTGCGAGGAACCACTCCCCCTCTGGTGGGAGCCATCGCAGGTGGAGGCGCTGTATCGAGTAAGTGTATTGCCCCAGGTTCCCCGTGGCGGAAGCTCAGCCCTCCTGCGAGCCAACAGGTAATGCACCACACCTATGGTAACTTTGTATGTTCCCTTGCACCCCACACTATATCTGCGATTGGGGGGGGGGGGGAATACCCGTTACATAACAATAATGTATTGATTACACAGGCACTGTCAGTTTTCAGAGCAAAGAAACATGCAACTGAAATATAAAGGGCTAGCAGGCAGGGCATTCAAGGGGGTGGGGGGGAGGGTAACAGAAATGAACAATCATGTTCCAGGACAGTACCAATCCCGGAATCCCTCCCCCTTCCTTCTCTCCCCTTCCCCCCCCCCCCTTCACCCTCTCCTCTCCCCTCCACCCCCTATTATTATTATTATTATTATTATTATTTACATTTCTGTAATTTATTTTTACCCGGTAATTTTTAATTTGATATGCTGTTTTTGTTGTGATACCCTGATATGAAAATGCTAACTCAAAAGTACCCACAACCAAAAATAAATCTTTATATATTTGCATATATTAGCATTATTAATAAAATGTGATTCTTAATGAATTCACTTGTTTATAAAGATATATAGGGTTGCCAGGTGGCTTCTCCAAAATACTGCAATGGTGAAAGGTGTGACACACACACACACACACACACACACACACACACACACACACACACACACACACACACACACACACACACACACACACACACACACACACACACACACACACACACACACACACACACACACACACACTTCTCTGCTATATGCTGTTTCCTCCTCTCCTTGGCCCCACCCCCAGGTTCCTGACACCTCCTCCTGATTGGCTGCATTACCCAGCAGCAGTCAGACAGGATGGAGGAAGCTTCCCAGCCCCCTAGCAAGAGCCCTGCTAGGGAAAATCCCTTAGCCCCCCCAAGCCGGTCAGGTCAGTATATCCAGAGAGGTATCACTGGACACATACATGTCCAGTGTTACCGCAATTGTTTTACTGAACAGAGTGCTCAAATACAGGATAGTTCGGTTCAATACTGGACACCTGGCAACCCTAAATATGTGCATACAGTACATACGGCAGCACGTCACTTACACTGCCATAATATGCAAATAACATGAAATATAGAAAAGTCTCTTTGCCAGTAACACTGCTATATAATTTGTTCAGTATGCGACACTGACTACATTTCTACTAAATAAATGCCAGTGGAAGTGCATATTTCTAACGCAGTAGTCCTTTCTAAACCATACACTTAGCCTTCATCGGTTGAACAAGTTACTGCACATGGAAACCTGCATCTATTTATCTAAATTGTAGTAATGCAGTATATTTTTGAATTGAGTTTACTGTATCACAATAATTTAATTAAACACACAACTTTTTTTTTTTAAATACCTGCAATTACTAGATTCCATGAATCATATTCTATTTTTCTTTTGCTGAAGGCTTTGTTGCAGTTATTATGTCTGAAATATTCTATGGTAAAAATGTATTATTATGAGTGCAGTTTCCCACAAATTCTGTAGAATTGGCTGATTATTGCATGCTGCTTCAACCGCAACAGCTTCAGTAACTGAAAAGCAAGCTTTCTTGCCTTAATGAAGCCAGAAGAGAATAGTATTTGTTCAGTGCTAAAACTGAATGTGCAAAACTGCATAATCAAGCTAAAAAACAAAAATAGGTATCAACCATACTTATTGTATTCAAACAGGGGGGCTCAACTCCAGTCCTCAATCCTCCCCAACAGGTCCGATTTTAAGGATGTCTCAGTTTTAGCACAGGTGGCTCAATCAGTGGCTCAGTCCAGCAGCATGATTTAAACCCTACAGTATACTAGGTGATATGAGGCAGGATCACAGAAAGACCTGCTCACCTGCAGTATATCGCGATGGTAATTTCTGCTTCAGCTGTCGGATGCTCACATTTTAGCTGCAGTCGGCCCTGGTGGAGGAAAAATCAGTTGCAAATAAGAAAGCCGCGGACTCATGAATGACAAATTAAAAGGATTCAGTCATAGCTCAGTGATCCTGCAGGATTACAGGGTTATAGAACAATAGGACTGAGACCAGGGGAATCCAAACATGTTTAGAGCACTTTTTAAATTCATTTGTTAAAAGTGTCACTGATATAGAAATTAAACATGTTCTGAAGAGCTTAGCTCACTGTGAGAAATTAAACCACACTAAGGAATGTTTATAAGATGCTAAAGGACCCTTAATTTATGGATTTTGTTTTATAATTACATGTAGCCCCTACATGTAGTCATTACACTAATTAGTCTAAGGGGTTAATGGCCTTAATGGGTTAACCGGGTGGGATCACTCTGGTATTGCCCTTCCCCAACATGTGATGTACAGTAGCATGTCTTGTGACTTGTAATGTCACCATAGGGAAATAGAAGGGTATATATAGCTCCACCCAATGTTCTAGAAGCAGGTTCCTCAGAGTTATGGAAGAGGGCCTCACAGTGAGTCCTGTAAATATGTTTACATTTACAGATATGTATTTTAAGAGTGTCCTGTCCCTGTTTGTTATTTTCAGCTAAGGAATATGCGCTATATAGTTAGTTCCCAAGATTGTTCTCACTCGGGAAGAGGAGTGAGCATGTGCCCAGTGGGGGTTCTCAAAGTAGTAGCTCCAGAGCATAATCGGATCGGCCCCAAAGGAAGGTCCTTAGAAAATACCGATCCAATATGCAAGGACAAAGTATGTAGTACACAGTAATGGGATACTGATCCCGAAAGCTGAGTGTATTCCCAACAGGGGACCACCTGGGATTGGACATTATTGACGATATGCAGGAGTTTGCAAATCTAACCAATACCAAGGGAAAAAAAGCATAAGAACCTAACCAGCGTAGGAGTGAGAGCTACCAGTGGAAGAAGCACAGAGCAACTTTATGATTGCTCATGAGTTAATGTCTAACTTGAAGTCTGTCCTTGTATGGCAAGCCTTATAAACGGATGTTGAATAAAACTCTTGTTTGTATAGTACTATAAAAGTTTCCGGCACCCATCCTTTTACTATCTGCACCGACCCAGCACCCTGAACAGGTATGAGAGACTGAGCATTGTCATGTATATCGTTCAAATCGATGTAAACTCCTTTAGAGCCGGGCAAGGAGGGTTACATACATAACACTACAAGAGCGCTGTTCAGTCTATATCTACAGTACTATCTACAGTATATAAAAAAAGAATAATCAGTTAGTATACACCCCAGATGATATATATATATATATTTGTGGTCCACACCCCTTCCACCAGCTACTGTCAGCCTAGGGGATGGGGGGAGCTAATATAAAGAGTCCAACGAGGGCCGCTGACGGAGGGAAGCAGAGACAAGTGTCCGAGACCTGGCAAAGGGGGCCCCAGCTGGTCTATCTTAAAAGTTGGGCATAGTCCATCAGAAGTCTGGCACAACTTCTGTGCCGGGCCCATCTGAAATCCTTCGCTAAACAGGTGGGCGCACCTCAACAGTAAGGCCGATGTCAACCCCTCAACAACCTCCCAACCCACGATCATTAACTTGGGGCCTAGGTCAAGACTGGTCCCCAGAAAAGCTCAGTTCAACCCCTCTGCTGTTCTTTAGTTATTTTTTCTGCTTAGTTACATAGTTCTAGTTTTAGTATTTTGGTTTTTGTTTCGTTTGCAGTCCCCCACCAAGGTGACTCCGTAATAGAGTTGGGGAGTGGGAAGCAAATCCTACCCAGAACTAGCTGAAGGGGTGCCCAGAATTAGACAAGTTCCTGAATCCGGAGGATCGCAGTCTTTGGCAGAACAGCCTAAACACAATTTCTCCGGAGCAGAAATCAGTGAAAGGGCCCTGACTCGCTTTGCGAATGCTTTTGTGAATTTGTGAAGGAAGTTGCATATTCACTAAATCTTTCATCCAAACATCATTGCCAATTAGTTCGATAAAGCTTGAAAACATCTCACACATTTGCAGAAGTCACCTACAAACACTATCAAAAGTGTTGCTCTGTGATGACTTTTGTCTTGTGCCATATTTAGAAATTAGAGATGCTGCCGTCCTCTTGCAATATGAATGGATTGTATATATCAATCGGGTGCATACGGGAAGGAGATAGTGGATGGAATGAAGCGGTTAATAGACTAACCAAGATTCCTATGTGCACTCTATGACCAATTGAGGGCTGGGAAATATTCAATCCTAGGGGGACCCCTAAATAGCCTCTCACTAATGTGTTGAAAACTTGCTTTATTAAACATGTATACAATGGACAACAATTGCACCATATTTAGAGCTACATTTCCATCACCTGCCCTTGGGTTACAGAATTCAGATTGAGATCTGTCCCATTCCCCTCAGAAGTAAAAGTTGTCTGAAGCTTGGAGTAATTTCCCTTAAAGCCGCACCCCGGAGGACACATTATTTATTTATTTTGTAATAGGTTTGAAGCAGGGGGTCTCTGGAGCTGAACCCCGTTAATTTAATCTCCGGGGACCTCCTGCTTCCCGAGATACTTACCTCCAAAGAGGTCGCCGGTATCCCTACGCAGTTTAAATGTCCGGCGTTGTGTGGGCCAATAGGAAGTCGCAAGGGATGATCTCATGGCTTCCTGTTGGCCCGCAGGGCATGGGACATTTAAAGCCGCCATTTCAATAGCCGTGGGTTGCTACCGGCACCCTCTTCCGAGATAAGTATCTCAGGAAGCAAGGGTCCCCGGAGCTGAAATTAACATGGTTCAGCTCCGGAAACCCCCTACTTCAAACATAGATATTTTTTAAAACACACGCCAGGAGTGTCTCTTTAAGGTGCTGCATAACGGTATGATGTGAATAAATAAAGAAGATATTTGAAGAGGTGAATAATTCTTCTGATGAAGATCAAGCAGTTTTTCACATGATTTAACACTCAGTGGGCCCCATAACCAAGTGACTACGTCATACCCAAAGAGGCTTGTTTTTCCTGCTTTGAGCACATCCTGCGTTGACATGGAGCGCTGAACGCGATCTGTCCAGTAGTAAAATGGAGGAGGAGGACTCTTCCGTTTCCTGGAAAATGGCTGCCATAGTGCTCTACATGAGTCTATCAAATCCAAAGATGAAAGCTGTATATTTGCTATTTATTTCTGTCTGTTAGTTTGTGGGGTCTTTGCACCATACAGCTTCTGACCCGTGACATCACAGCAGGCAGCGGGATGCTACAGTCTAGTACAGAACATAGGTTTTATCATAAAAACCATATCTGTAAAATATGACAGGTTTTCACTGCTTACTAGGACTATAACAGACTGCAAAGTTGTGTAACAATAACTTCTATACTCTGTTTTTAAAGAGACATTTACTGTATCTTTATAACAATTGAAAATCTATTTCATAATAATGATATTATGAAACATCAGAAAGACATATTAAAAGCAGCACAGCATTGCTATTGTGATCATTTCCTCTGATTAAACTTTTATGTTTCATCGGGTAAATGAAATGTACGTTATCTTGTGGCAGACAGACAGGTTTTGCCTTTCTTTTATACTGAAAGATTGTTTTAAGTTTAATCCTTACTAATGGATTGTTAAAAGTGTCGGAAGGTCGGTGGGTTGTTAACGCAAGCCGCAACACACTGCTTCTGCTACACTCGCTTTTACATCTCCTGTCATAAATGAAGGTTTTTTGACGTGCTGAGATACTTACAGAGGGCTCCGCCCCCATTAGGGGCTGTCCTGGGCTGTTGTCTTCTATGAGTTTGGATTGCATATCTTCATGTAGGCTTTGAGGATATCCTTGAATCACTTTCTTTGTTCTCCTCTTGAGCATGCACCTTGACTGAGCTGGGAGAATAGGACTTTCTTTCGGGAGTCTGGAATTGGACATCAGCATAACGTTTCTGGCCCAGTGAAGTTGATATTAAATGATCATCGCCTCAATACTTGTGAGAGACACTAATATTGGTGTCTGTCTTTCAACTGAATTCGAATGATATTTTGCTAGCCGCATTGATGGCCTTTCTCCAGTTTGTAAAGATCTCCTCAACATTGTACATGTCTCAGCTCTCTTTGATCATGATAAACCATGATTGCTTTTAGATCTCATTTCATGATTTTTAAACACCTGTTTCCTCACACGAACTAAGGCAGCACTTGCACATTTGAGACAATTTTGGCTTTCTTCCTCAATGTCTGCCTTCTGTGAAAGATGACTTTCAAGGTACGGGAAATACTACATGGTCTCTAGAGTTTCACTGTGAATCTGAATTGCTGCAGCTGGGGACTGCTCATTGAGAGGACTTTGGTCTTCTGAGTATAATGAGTCAGTCCCAGTTTCTCATAAGCCAGTAATGACAAATGTATGAAGATCCGCTTGCGAGTGAGCACACACTACTGCATTATCAGCGAACTGAAGCGCGATAACTAACGTAAGGGTGATCTTGGTTCTTGATAGGAGTTGTTTGAGGTCAAAAAGCTTACTGTCCATTCGGTAGTTTAGCTCCACTCCCAATTGGAAGCTTGTTCGTGCTCTGGTGTAGTGTAGCGATAAGGAATGTCAAGAAGAGAGTTGGGCTAATGGCACAGACACAGGCTTTCATGAGACTCCTGGATCACAGATCTCCTAGATCAGTAAGTGTCACGTAAGTTAGTCCCAGAGTTCTTGAACTATAGATGTTTTGTGGATATCACAGGTCATCGCACATCGGTAACAGGAGGTGAACTTAGCCCCCATATTAGTATATGAACAAACTAGTGCAAGGGAACAAAGAGGGGCTCATGTAATTTTGGCTTGTAAATTTAATAAGGGAGGTATTCTACCCCTTTCTTAAGGGTCACACCTTTGTTTAATCTCGTTGTACAAATAATAACATTATTTTCTTCTATAGCCCTGAAAGAGTATGTAGCGCTATGCGTAGTTTTCTTTTATTGTAGGTACAGTGAGTATCTGCCCTGAAGAGCTTACAATCTAATTTTGGTGCAATAGGCAAGGCACAGGGAGATAAGGTGACTTGCTCAAAGTCACAAGAAGAGCGGACACTGAGATTTAAATCAGGTCCACTCGCTTCAAAGAAAGCGTTCTCCCACTTATCGTCGGCCTCGGTCCAAAGTGACATTTCGCAACATGGCACAGCTTGTTTTGCGGATAATGTATTCTTGGTTTCAATAAAGAATGGAAAATAATAGCTTTATTTAAATGGAACAGTCAACCGGAAATGTTTTCAGGTTACATAAGGTACACAAGAAGATTTACATTATCAAAGACGATCTCTGCCTCGAAGGTTAAAAAGGCTGTGGGAATAATTTCTCCGTATGAGAGCTGATTAAATCCAAGATCTGAGAGATGCCATAAAACGATTCTCTTTGTTTTGGGCTTCTTTGATAAAAGAGAGCAAAGCAACAGAGATAAACTTGGTCGAAGAATTTCTTAAAGTTTGCTCCTGTGCAAAATACTTTAATAAAACCTTGGCCTGGTTAGCTTCGCTGAATACGGGGCTGCATGGAATAGCAGTTATATAAAAGGGTACTAATAAAAATGTTCCTTTTGCTGGGTTTTTTCTGCCTCTCTTTTCCTGTAGGTACAGACAGATATAAGCTGTCTTTTCTTCTGCATGACCACAGTTGGAAAAGTATTCTGTGGGGATCAAGTGATCCCGGGATCCATGGCTCCCCATAAAAGCATTTCAATTTGCTGCACATAATATATATGAGAATGCAGAGAGCGTGATCCTACAGTATCTCTCTCTGCCTGCCTACCGATGTCGCCAGATTTAAATTCCCTTGGATCTGCTGCAACGTTGGGGAAGGTGACAGCCGTGTGCAGTCATGGGGGGAGCCATTCTTCCCAATCGCCTCCCCCCCCCTGCTGTCGGGGAATGCCACGGTTGGGTTCCCATGGCTTTTCCCAGCAGCGAGGAAAGTCTGCCTGGCTATTGGTTGCTGTTAGGTTTTTCAATTAACAAAGTTTGTGATGAGAAAGGTTGGGTTGAAGAATGGTTAGCGGCATGAAAGTCTTCGTGTTTTTTTATGCTTATTTACTACATGTGAGATGTATGACATAGGTTCATTAAAAATAACTATATGACATCTCTAGGCTGCAAAATATATCTAAAAAAGAGACACATTGTATGGCTAATCCATATAAACACGTGAGATGCACACAAGAATATACAAGAACCATTTGATTGCCAGGATTAATTAAAACATGTCATAAATGTAGCAATTTCTGGTTTCCCAGTACAGGTTGCTCGAGACATTTATAGTCTCTCAAAGGTCACTTTTCAACCGCAATGTATAAACATTGTAGACATGAATACACAAGTGTAAGCGGATCACGTCCTGCTTCCTCCATTATCACAAGTTGCCCTAAAGCTGTAGCCTGCTGGAGGGAGCTTCTTATATTTCATTAGCACTGTGCTCAGAATAAAGATTGGGCGCTACCAATGGTATTTATGAAACGTACTGCAGACACTCATACTACCGTAACAGTGCTATTACCATGTTTTATGTAGTCTTAACCCCAGTCTCTTTGGTTTTATCACCTGTGATTTATTAAGGTTAAATATTTCAGCAGGAATGCTACTGTACATTGAGATGTACATCTAGTTTCCAACTGTATCTTTGGGACACACAGCCGAGAGGTAATCAACAAAAGGAATCCGCAGTTAAAGGCATCTTCAAAGCGTTGATTGCTTGTCAAAGGTTACTTAACTACTTGCACAATTGACTTGTGTTCTTTGTAATTTGTTAAAGCCCCCTACCCCCTTTGTATATAAAGCCTTCTCCCGCCTTAAACCTTTCTCACTGACTGCCCCACACCTCTGAAATGCCCTTCCCCTCAACACCCGAATAACACCCTCTCTATCAACCTTTGAGACCCACCTTAAAACACGCCTGCTTAACGAAGCATATGAGTAGCTCCGCGGTTAATACTATACACCTGTTACATAAAGCTTGGCCCCTTGCAGATGCACTTACCAGAACGCCCTCCCACTGTCTCTGTACGTCCTTCCTACCTACCAATTAGATTGTAAGCTCTTCGGAGCAGGGACTCCTCTTCCTAAATGTTAATTTTTAAGTCTGAGGCACTTATTCCCATGATCTGTTATTTGTATTATTTGTTATTTATATGATTGTCACGTGTATTAGTGCTGTGAAGCGCTATGTACATAAACGGCGCAATATAAATAAATTTAAAACCAGAGACAGAACATAAAACACAGACAGAGCTCAGTGCACATCCAGTGAAACTCATACATGGTACAGTGCCTAAATATATATGTATAAATATCTATTAAATAAAATGGTCTTTTAGTTTAACATTTTTGGCCAAAATTGTTGTAAGCCCCTGAGCCACTGCACGGCAGACCACATTTCCAGGGGTCCCTAAACCTAATATAAATTCTTAATAACCTGTGCAATACCAGGAAGAATGATTTATAATAAATCTGTCAATATTAGTTGCATAGTTCTAAGTCTGATTGAAGCTTTTCATAACCTGTACATTACCAGGAAAAGCACTCTGTATTAGATTTGTCACAACCAAACTGCAAGCAAGCAAGTTCCCCTGAGTGGGAAATGCTATGGAGTGAGCTTTTAACCATTTAAATGTGGGAGCGGGTAAGCTTCAATTAGGTAGGAGGTTGCCACCCTCCAATCAGCTAAGACTAGCTGAACAAGAATTGTAAAACATACTGGACACCTAACAAGCTCCTATTGAACCCCCAAAATAAGCACAACATATATATAAGCATATGAGTGTCACAGAGGAGTGCTACTGAGCATGGCAATACATATTTAAAACCAGAGACAGAACATAAAACACAGACAGAGCTCAGTGCACATCCAGTGAAACTCATAAACGGTACAGTGCCTAAATATATATGTATAAATATCTATTAAATAAAATGGTCTTTTAGTTTAACATTTTTGGCCAAAATTGTTGTAAGCCCCTGAGCCACAGCAAGGCAGACCACATTTCCAGGGGTCCCTAACACTAATATAAATTCTTAATAACCTGTGTAGTAACAGGAAGAATGATTTATAATAAATCTGTCAATATTAGTTGCAAAGTTCTAAGTCTGATTGAAGCTTTTCATAACCTGTACATTACCAGGAAAAGCACTCTGTATTAGATTTGTCACAACCATACTGCAAGCAAGCAAGTTCCCCTGAGAGTGGGAGATGCTACGGAGTGAGCTTTTAACCATTTAAATGTGGGAGGGGGTAAGCTTCAATTAGGTAGGAGGTTGCCACCCTCCAACCAGCTAAGACTAGCTGAACAAGAATTGTAAAACATACTGGACACCTAACAATTATACACAGTGTTCGACAATCCTACACATTTACACGCTCGGGGCGTGTAGATTTAACCCCCGGGCAAGTAAATATTAGCCCAAGCAGCACACGTGTTTTTTTTTTAAATTTCCCTGCTCGCGCTGAAAAAAAAAATAATAAAAAAAACTCCCCTACCTGACAGCTGATTGGCGCGCGCTCCCAGGCTTTGTGGGCACGCGGCCAGGCTCTATATGAGCCCGCCCCCAACGAGCAGCCATTCTTTCTGCCCGGACATCTGTTGGAGGGTAAGTACTCGCCATGCTGCGGCCCCTCTGCTCCTTCCCTGCGACCCCCCTGGTCACCACATGGCTCCCTACTCCCCACCGCGGCAGCTCTCCTGTCCCCTGCTCCTGTCCCCTGCTCCTTTCCCCTGCTCCTGTCCCCTGCTCCTGTCCCCTGCTCCTGTCCCCTCCCCCTCCTCCTGTCCCCTGCTCCTGTCCCCTTCCCCTCCTCCTGTCCCCTGCTCCTGTCCCCTTCCCCTCCTCCTGTCCCCTGCTCCTGTCCCCTTCTCCTGCTCCTGTCCCCTGCTCCTGTCCCCTTCCCCTCAATCCACTGATCGCTGCCCGGGGCGGAAGGTCCCCGCTGCTGCAACCCGGTTGGCGTGCGGGGGGGGCCTCGGCCCTCACCACGTGTCTCCCATGCGCCAGCTAGCTTCATGACGGCACAGCCACCGCATGAGGAGGGGGGGATGTCGGGCAGTGGCGGCCACGGCAGGGCTGACTGTCCCCTGGGGCGCCCATTGGGGGATACCTCACCACGTGCCTCCCACCCACCCTGCTAATTGGGGGGGGGGATGTCGGCCTGCCCCCCCCCCATGAGTGGGAGATGGGCATGGGTGGGTGGGGGAGGAGAGTGGTGCTGGTCGCGGCCTTTCCTCCCCTGTGTGTGTGTGGGAGAGTGTGTGTGAATGAATGTGTATGTGTGTATGGTAGTTTGTGTATGTGTGTGACAGTCAGTCACCCCCCCAGTCAGTCACCCCCCCCCCCAGTCAGTCACCCCCCCCCAGTCAGTCACGCCCCCCCCAGTCAGTCACCCCCCCCCAGTCAGTCACCCCCCCCAGTCAGTCACCCCCCCAGCCAGTCAACCCCCCCAGTCAGTCAACCCCCCCAGTCAGTCAACCCCCCCAGTCAGTCAACCCCCCCAGTCAGTCACACCCCCCAGTCAGTCACCCCCCAGTCAGTCACCCCCCCAGTCAGTCACCCCCCCCAGTCAGTCACCCCCCCTAGTCAGTCACCCCCCCACAGTCAGTCACCCCCCCCAGTCAGTTACCCCCCCAGTCAGTCACCCCCCCAGTCAGTCACCCCCCCCCCAGTCAGTCACTCCCCCCCCCAGTCAGTCACCCCCCCAGTCAGTCACCCCCCCCGCCAATCAGTCACCCCCCCAATCAGTCACACCCCCCAATCAGTCACCCCCCCCAATCAGTCACCCCCCCAATCAGTAACCCCCACACCCCCAATCAGTCACCCCCCCAATCAGTCACCCGCACCCCCCCAATCAGTCACCCCCACCCCCCCAATCAGTCACCCCCACCCCCCCCCCCCAATCAGTCACCCCCACCCCCCCAATCTATCACCCCCACCCCTCCCAATCAGTCACCCCCACCCCCCCAATCAGTCACCGCTACCCCCCCAGTCACCCCACCCCCGCAGTCAGTCACCCCCACCCCCCCAGTCCCCCCAGTCAGTCACCCCCACCCCCCCCAGTCAGTCACCCCCACCCCCCAGTCAGTCACACCCACCCCCCAGTCAGTCACCCCCACCCCCCAGTCAGTCACCCCCTCCCAGTCAGTCACCCCCCCCCCACTCTGTGTATCACCCACCGTTTCTCCCCTCTGTCTCCCCCCCACACTCTCTCTCTCTCCCCCACACTCTCTCTCTCCCCCACACTCTCTCTCCCACACTCTCTCTCTCCCACATTCTCTCTCTCTCTCTCTCCCCCACACTCTCTCTCTCTCCCCACACTCTCTCTCTCTCCCCCACACTCTCTCTCTCTCCCCCACTCTCTCTCTCTCCACTATACTCTCTCTCTCTCCCCCACACACTCTCTCTCTCTCCCCCACACTCTCTCTCTCTCTCTCCCACACTCTCTCTCCCCCACACTCTCTCTCTCCCCCACACTCTCTCTATCTCTCTCCCCAACACTCTCTCTCTCTCCCACACACTCCCTCTCTCCCCCCCACACTCTCTCTATCCCCCCCACACTCTCTCTCTCTCCCCCTCAAACTCTCTCTCTCCCCCCAACTCTCTCTCCCCCCCACACTCTCTCTCCCCCCACACTCTCTCTCTCCCCCACATTGTCTCTCTCCCCCACACTCTCTCTCTCCCCCACACTCTCTCTCTCTCCCCACACTCTCTCTCTCCCCCACACACTGTCTCTCTCTCCCCCACTCTCTCTCTCTCTCTCTCTTTCTCTCTCTCTCTCTCTCTCTCTCTCTCCCCCACTCTGTCTCTCTCTCTCTCTCTCTCTCTCTCTCCCCCACACTCTCTCTCTCTCCCCCACACTCTCTCTCTCTCTCTCCCCCACACTCTCTCTTTCTCTCCCCCACACACTCTCTCTCTCCCCCACACTCTCTCTCTCTCCCCCACACTTACTCTCTCTCTCCCTCCCACACTCTCTCTCTCCCTCCCACACTCTCTCTCTCCCCCCCACACTCTCTCTCTCCCCCCCCACACGCTCTCTCTCTCCCCCACACACTCTCTCTCCCTCACACTCTCTCTCCCTCACACTCTCTCTCTCCCCCACACTCTCTCTCCCCACACTCTCTCTCCCCACACTCTCTCTCTCCCCCACACTCTCTCTCTCCCCCACACTCTCTCTCTCTCTCTCCCCCACACACTCTCTCTCTCCCCCACACTCTCTCTCTCTCCCCACACTCTCTCTCTCCCCCACGCTCTCTCTCTCCCCCACACTCTTTCTCTCTCTCCCCCACACACTCTCTCTCTCTCCCCCACACTCTCTCTCTCTCTCCCCCATACTCTCTCTCTCTCTCCCCCACACTCTGGATCTCTTATTTATCCTATATATCTTACTTGCCCTATACTTCACCGAAATAACCTATACTGCTTTCTTCCAGATCTGACTCAAGCTTCACACCGAAGACATCGGAACCCCCCCCCTAACCCAGAAGAGAGGTAGGGAACACCTCCCCTCCAATGTATAACATTGCGGGAATGAAGGTACCTGGACATTGAGGGACTGCGGATCAGGTAAGATCCCAGGCGGGATTGCTGCTTTAGATATTGTGAAGCAGGGACGTCCAGACACTGGTTAAGGGGTTCAGAAAACTAGACATTCACACCAGGCTTTTATTTCTAGATCCGACATTTACGCACACACACACGTAACAAGGACTAATTGTAGTATAATGTAATACAATAAATACATTTATGTCAAAAACAAATGTTGTTCTGACTAGGAATTTATTAAATGTATTTTATTTATATATTTTATTTTAAAGCGGGGTTGGAGGCGGGACTAGGGTTGGGGGCAAGGTTGGGGGCGGGGTTGGGGGCGGGACTAGGCAGCGAGTAGATTTTTGGTTGGGCGAGTAGATTTTTGGCTGATTTGTCAAACACTGTTTATACATATATATTTAGGCACTGTACCGTGTATGAGTTTCACTGGATGTGCACTGAGCTCTGTCTGTGTTTTATGTTCTGTCTATGGTTTTAAATATGTATTGCCATGCTCAGTAGCACTCCTCTGTGACACTCATATGCTTATATATATGTTGTGGTTATTTTGGGGGTTCAATAGGAGCTTGTTAGGTGTCCAGTATGCTATATAAATAAAGACATACATATATAAAAACAAATTTGGAAGAAATTGTGGTATCTACTAGTATAAACAAGTCTTGGTTTTGCGAGGGAAGGCTGTTGTGGAACCTGTAACATGTGAGGTGTCTTCTGAATAAATACTAAGCTTAAAGCAACATTTCATTCAAAATCTTGCGTGTATGTGTTTAAAAATAAATAAAAAAATCAGTTGTGTAGTATTAGATAATACTTACTGCCTTTCCCCCACGCTATTTATGTCCATGTTAATGATTTGGAGTGTATTAAGCTTCCTTGAGTTGCTATAGCAACCATTTAGGAAGCCACAATTCTTCTTTTAAAATAGGCAGCCATATTGGGCGCCCTGGCAAGCAGGATCTTTGCAGGTCGATTACGGGAGAATGGATCAATCGGCAGCTTAGATAATTGCATTGCTATAAAGGTAAGGGTAAAAAATTTAATACGGGCACAAGGAAATGCCCTTTCATTTTTTTCTGGTCTTTGGAAAGTTTCCCATGCAACAGTTTCTTTTCGACATCTAACTAGCAGGCTTCAGATGTTGCCATGATACCAAGCCCGTGTTGGTAAGTGCCCTGTATTATCTGCTTCAGGTGTTCAATGAATGATGTTTTTTAACCTCAGAGCAGTATTTATCACAGTGGAGTATTTGGTATTATTTCAATACCTGTGCTGCGTTGCTGGAAGAAACAGGCTTGCGTCTCAATCCTTTATTACAACTTCTAGGTGAAATATATGCCAATGAAAATAGCATTCTAAACAAAATCAATGTTCTGTTCCCGGAATGGAGGTCTTAAACAGAGTTATTACCCGTTTCCATTGTAACCCTGTAACCAGGCTCGTGCTTTCATTTAGAGGCAGATATGCCAGCTTTGAGTAAGCTGACCGCATTCAGTCTTCCAGTATTATACCCTCACCAGCTATAACCTCAATTCCATCAGTGTCATGTTGAGTAGTCCCTCACAATAGCAGTCCTATTTCAACACCATATACTGTAGAGCAGTGGTTGTATAGCTCGCCGTAGACTTGGCCTCTCTTGAAACACAAATTATACAGTCCCTGATTTAATACAATTAAAGTTACATGAAGACATGACCTTGAAAAGATTGATTGTGTAGAAGTGTAGAGGATTTGGTATTGCATTGTCACACGGGATTGAAGTTTGCTCTTATACTATGTATCACAGCCTTTGTTGGGAGCGTGGTTCACGTTTGCCGTAATGATAGAGTAAGCTCCATTACTTTTTCTACCAGCCATGTAATTACGCACTAATAGTAATGCATTTGCACTGGTTTTGCATCAGTTTTATATCTGCAAGATAATCAATCTAACATATCTGAATGATGTTTTAGTTTTCCCTTTCCGATAATTTTTAGATTTTTTTTTTAACGCCTATTCTCCATTCTATAGAGTTGGCAGCCTGACGTGATCTGTGTTATTGGGCACAATGGGCTACTACACAATAGTTTGAGAACATATACTTATAATAGATGTTTGCCTTTATAAACATTGTGATAACCTGCTCAGCCAATTTTCTCTGAGTGTTTCTCAGAACTGGATGACTCGGTGAAGATCTACTAGAAATGATACAATGTCAGGGAGGGGGTATATCACTTCCAGTGTTTTCTTCTGCCTCCATTGACCAAAATGCATTATCATATGTTCGGTGACCCAGGAAAAACAGTTTGATAGCCATAGGATAGCACATTGGAATTGGTTTCAGCTAATGCCCACCGGCCAATTCATACCCCTGCTGAAGTGGGAAAGCTCTGCTTTTACTTTTGGCATGTCAAAGAGTGGGATGTACAAAGATAGCACTTGGTATGTTGACATCATTTAACCTAATTATATGAATTTCACGAAATTCCCCCTCACATACATCATAATTATGTATACACAGGCTATATATCAAAGTGAGTGCACTTTGGAAAATTTGCTTCCATACAATGGCACTGAGATCGCACAGAAAGTAAATGAGGAGATTAGGAGGACATGTATGTAGTGAAAATGACAAAGTATTAAGCATTGTAATAAACCAGGCACGTCAGAGGTGAAGGACAGTTGCAAATTGTCTTAAAAATACATTAATTGTTTTTATGAGGGGGTCAATGACCTGGCCTTTTTTGGTACTGATCTGGAAAGTGAGCTTAACCTGTGGTTATCACTGATGGCCCTCTACAATGGAAAAGTGTATATTATGGAAGTCTGGTGGCAGTACCCAGATGTATACAAGAGGTCCTGGGGATCAGCCTCAAAGGAGACATCACATTCTTGAAATATTCCCCAACCAGATACAAAAAGGTGACATTTTCTTATTCGTTCCATAAACATGATGTATCTGGCATACATTACAATTCACGAGGGTTTGAAAGAGCTATTTATGACCAGGAAATTCAGCTGATTAATTTGATACCAAGAATAACAGGCTAGTTATATCTCTGATATTTGTTTTTCATGCAAAATTAGAATTTGCGTTGGCATGTTTCTCATGGTACAGAAAGGAAAGATAATTACTTTTGATACATACATTTCATGCTAGCATTTGAGTATTTATAGTTCTAAAGGTATACATGTAGTATTGTCATTTGAGTCATATGCATTTCCCAACAGATAATGTTTACCCGTCAGTTTTATTTCCACGATTATTAGTCTACCCTCCTTGTCTCCCTTGGATGACAAGACCTCCACTGGCAGATTTGTATTATTCTGAATAGCCATTCTTGCTTTCTTATTTATTTTTGGTGAGAATATGCGGTATCTCTTTGTAGTTTTAACCTCTCCTTTGAGTCCAGATGCGTTTCTTGTACGTAGCCTATATCAGCTTGATTTTCTTCAAATAGTGTAATATTTTCTTTCATTTGATGGGATTGTAAAACAAATATATAATCACTGCGCTTCTCCATGTAAAGAGCATGCAGCTAGTGAAGGAAATGGCCATACAAATGTGCAAAAAAACAAGAAAGTGAATCCCTGCGCTTCTCCCATAGGGATAGCAATCAATGGGGAATATATATATATATGTATGGTGTAAATACCTATAAGAAAAAAGGAGACTTTTGGTATACATCCTTTGATCAAATAATGCCAAGCCTGCTAACCACGTCAAGGTTTGTCTCTTTAGCAGGTCCCTACGCTAAATGCATACTAGTGTTTGATCAAAGGATGTATACCAAAAGTCTCCTTTTTTCTTATAGGTATTTACACCATACATATATATATATTCCCCATTGATTGCTATCCCTATGGGAGAAGCGCAGGGATTCACTTTCTGTTTTGCACATTTGATGGGATTGTTTAGTAATTATTCATATTGGCATTTGTTTAATATTACTAGATTTGTGTCTGGTTTTGTACCTTTGACCCCTATCCCCCTCAATAGTGATAGCATTTCTTTTGCTATTAGGATGTAACGTATAAATCCCCACAATAAACCTGTCAACTGCAATAACCGTCTTAATATAAACTTTATAACTGTATAACACTTTCCTGTAGTGGACAGCTCATTTTTCCAGAGGGGTCCTAGACACAGCATACATCCATATCCTGTCCATTAGTTTGCCTGGTGTCCGTGTTCCCTTGGGGGTATATAATCCCTTTTATATTATCTCATGCTGCTTATATTTTTTTGGCTATCCTCTTTATTCGCTCTTATTTTTGCAGGATGTTTTTGGTATATTTGTGCATGCGTGCGTTGTTCTATTATCTATCCTCCTCTCTTTAATGTATATGTGCCAGTTTCTCCATTCTAGCTTGCTTTTAGATAATTATCACATTTCCCCCTCCGTACAGTGTGCAATGCAAACATCGCAAACTCTTCAATAAGTACACATCACGCATATGTTTATGAGAGGTAGAGTGGAAAAGCATGAACTACACATTCGTAATCGGAGATGTAAGTTAAAGGAGAGCTCAGTCTCTTGTATATAAGTTTGTTGCACGCATCCTTCTCCTCCATGCAGCTTTTTAAAGTTCTTTTTTCCCCCTTAAGTTGTAAAAATGTAATGGGTGGCAGATTGTAATGGGTTGCCAGGTTGGTTCTCCAAAGACACTGGTCACAATGGTGAAAGGTGTGATGCACTCGAGAGAGACACACACGCACCCTTCTCTCTGCTCAATGCCGTTTCCTCCTCTCCTTGGCCCCAGGCTCCTAACACCTCCCCCTGATTTGTTGCTGTTGGGTAATGCAGCCAATCAGGATGGAGAAAGCTTCCCCGCCCCTTAGCAATAACCATGCTCTCTGCCTGCTTGGGGAAATTCTGCATCCCCCTCAAGACGGTCAGGTCACTATGTCCAGAGAGGTAATACACATACAGTATTACTTCTCATTTTTTACTGGACAGTGTCCAAATAGAAGACAGTCCGATTCAATACTGGACACCTGGCAACCCTATGTGTTTCAATGAAAGAGGTGGAGAATATAAGCCATGTATTTGAAATATGAAATGAGAATTTAACAGAGACATGTTCTAATGTAAGGCACGTGAATTCTCATCTTTCATGCTCTAATTACCTCTTTTGAAAGAACCTGATACATGTTATGTGGTAACATATAATATTTCTTTGTGTATCCTTTTATTTTGAATAAACTGTCTGCATTTATTGTCCTGTATGTTTTTGTAATAATATTTTTTTGTAATCTAAGCACTGTATTGTTTTTGTATATCAAATCTAAAATGTAATAAGTAAATCTTTGGACTCTGATTGAACATTGCACATTTAGGAGAGAGTGATTATATTTTCGGACACATTTTTGTGTGTTAAGTGCATATTTTCTTTAGTAAACAGGGACCAAAGACTCAGCAAGGGAATATTTCATATCTCTTTGGTGGTGGTGGCAGCGAGCAAAGATATGTATAGTGACAGAGTGTGGGTAGATATTACTCATTTGAGGCACTTTTCGCAGGTGAAAGGTGAGTCAGCTAGGTAGCTGTGTGTATTAACCCTGGTCACATATACAAGTCACATGATCACAGGTGTGCCGTTCACCACAATGGACATTAAGTGAAGAAGAGGTTATGAACATGAAAATAACAACATGCAAACACTCAGGGAAATGTGTGTCACAAGTATTAATAGGAATTATGAAATGAAAATAGAGAGAAAGGAAACCAAATCTTGAATGGATGTTAGTAGTTTGTATCCTATTTAGTTGGCAAGAAATTAAATAGGCAGTAAAACCAGCATTTCTTATGAAGGAAACTGCAAAAAGTTTTTTTTTTTTTTTAAATGCTTTATATACTTACATGTTGGTACATGTTTAATGCAGATGATATATGCCACTCACAACATTGTAGCCAGAATTGAAATGATGTTGCCATCTTATTTTAGGGATAAATTCCCATGTGTACAATAGCCTGAATGTTTGAGGGCCAATTAAATTCTTGTCTTGTAGAGATTTTTTTTTTTTAACTTGGAGCATAAACAAATACATACATACACTTGTCAGAAGCTGCAGTGACTATATTTTCATTGCTGACCTGTAAGCGCATAACTTTATCATTCATCTTGTCATTTTTTTGCTTTCCATGATCGTAATTCTAGACATTCCAATTTAAATGTAGATCCGTTTTGATTTCTAACACAAGCACAGATATTCCAAATCAATATTTCAATGTCAGGATACTGTGGTTTTGGTTAAAAAGCTGTCACCGTGGATGAAACACTGCCTCGGGCTGTCAGACCTTTATGCTGTTGATTTGACATATCATTTTTTTGTATTAATTTTTTTTAACACGGATTCTTTCTTTTTACTGATCCTTTGTGCGATCCACAAAGAGAAAGATATTTATATCATAAAACAGTAGTCATTTATAAATGTCAGAGACAACATCACAATGTTTAATATTCTATATTAAGTCCTCATTTCACTTTTAAATATTATTTATTCTGTTGGATGAGCAAATGATTGAACCTAAAGTCATTGAAGAAGGTAAAGAGCATTGCCTTAGAACCTTATGTTTGTTTTTGCTGTGCACTACACCTGCTGTTTGTCAATTTACTTATCTTCAATCGGGAAAGCTTCTAGGAGAGGTATCATTTCAGTTCCTCTTCTGCTGTTTAGTAACAGTCAATGTATGTATGCACATAGGCAGGGCTGGATTATTTGACAGGCAAACTAAGCATCTGCCTAGGGCCCACAGGTGGCCATTAATTAGGCAAGAAGAAGAACTAGTTAGTCAATCCATGTGCCGCTCTGTATGTGTGCGTGTGATTATCTCTGTGCGCTCCCCTGTATGTCTCTGTCTTTATTGGTTTATCCCTGGTGTATTGGGGGCCACATACTGGAGCCTCACCTAGAACTAAGAATAACCTTAATCTGACTCTGCACATAGGTGTTTTCTATTTTAGTAGCCAGAACAAAAAAAGGTGGCAGTATCAATTGTGCATTTTTTAACAAAACGCAGAACGAGACCCATGATAAACTGTCTATATATATATATATATATAACGACGCCCATCACATTTAACATCAAGTTAAAAGAAAACTAAAATACAAAATAAGAGGGGGGGGGGGTCACCATTCCTCTGTCTATTGTCTCCATTATGTGGCTGTTTATCCAGAGCACTTGGATTCGAACTCAGGTAATGTATGTGCATCTGTTCCCTGAACTGACTCGCCTTCCTCTCACCCTCACAGGTCGCTGAATCCCTTGTTGCCCCACACCTATCACTAACATCAAACGCATCTGAGACTATCAAAGCCATATTGTGGTCCTTTCCACCCCTAGAAGGTCTGTCTGTGCCAACCATGGTGTCCAGACTTAAAATTTTTTACGTCATGATGTCTGGCTTGAACCTTTGAGTATGTGAATCCAACCTTTCTAGAATGGCCAGAAAACAGAATGAACAGTAAAACTGTAGTAACTCGGTCCCACATGGTAACCTTACATATATCTTATAAGACTCCCAGGTCTCACTCTAAATTTTCATCTAACGTGCAGCTGGGCCAGCGCTGTTTATGCAGTGTATCAGCCCCCTGGATCTATCCACCTCGACCCATCCGGTCCCCTTGCCTGACTTTCTCGTGGCCCTCTGCTTTGGACTCCTCAACGCCTGGCCCTCCCCAGCCCGGGACCAACACCGATCCAGCTGTAGTTAGCTGAGTCTTCCTACTAACTTCCCAGCTTTCTTTAAGTGCCTATGTCTATCTTATTTCCGGAGACCGGCCATGGAAGAATCTTAATCTACTATCGGGGTAACCTGGGTGGCCTAATCCTCTAATCTCCTATACTGGACCCCTTCCGCTAGACTATAACGTCAACTCTCGTCTTTTGCAGGGGAACTAAGAATTAATTAGTCAAGTATCTCTAAAGATATTTCTTAAGCACTCGCACTACCACTCCCCTTACTCCCTTCAAATTGAAGTTCGCAGCCATGGCGCCATGTCCTGAGATTTTCCCCTATTTACCCACCTATGTCGCTACGGGTGTGGGCCTGGATTGTGTGTTCTCTGTGACCTGCTTTTGTAAACTTATTGTCAAATCTTAGATGCTCTATCCCATAGGTTTCTCCCCAGGGAACATCAGGGTATAGCCCCGTATCGAACGTATGCCTGGATCGTAAGGCCGACTACAGAGGGTGTCACCGGCTACCCATTCCCAACCCCCCACTCCCTCTGGGGTAAATCCGTATCACTGCTGTCTCTAATGGATAAAAGGATCCCACGTCAGTCAGGAGGCCCCCCGATGTCCGCTGAATTTTAGCTCCTACAACTCCCCTCCGCCTGCAGTTCCGATATGGTAAGTCTCAGTACCCTGCACAGTCCAGGACTGATCCCCCGCTCTCTGATGCTGTTGCTGCTGTACTTACATTTGGCGCAGACTCACCCGATTTCGCATCTTGCTGTCCTGGTCCAACTCGCGGGGCTGCTGTGTCGCGCCCCCCACCTAGGGCGCCTGTGCTGATCCACCAACCCCCCCACCACTTACTGCCCCCGTCACTCCCAAGAATTAATCCCTGGTGAGGATGCTGTCGCCTCCGTCTGGATCGCCGCTGGGCCCCCCTGCCAAGAGGAACCTCTGTGGGAGATCAGGGTTCTGCCGTTCCCTGGTAATCCGGGCGCGTTTCCATCCCTCTGGGCCGACCATACAATCTAACTGAATCCAAAATGGCCACCGCTCCATGCGCTGCTGTGATCAATAGTAGTGCAACTTTAACTTGAAAAAACTGTAACGAACTGTCAAAATGGGGTAAGGTAATTAAGTGCTTAATTGTCATCAATTAGCAGGTTTATCCCTCCGATCACGCGCTGCAGCTCTCATTTCCTTTCACGCCGGATCCAGAGCGGACACCTCTGATGAAAGGTTAGTGGAGTTAGTAGAGCTAGCACTCAGGCCAAGTTTTCTAAGGAATGCATCCCCATCTTCCAGTTGTCTCAGTGTGATTGCTGCACGATTCCTTAGTACCAAGAGACCGAATGGGAAGAACCAACAGTACCGGATCCCCTTGTCTCGCAGTGCTCTTGTTATAGGGAATAGATTATTTCTTTGGGAGAGCATGGTGGGGGATAGGTCCTGGAACAGCAGTAACTTGATCCCCTCATACTCGATGGACTTTGTAGCTCTGGTGATCTGGCAGAATGCGTCTTTTACCCGATAATAGTGAAAGCACATTATGATGTCTCTGGGGGGGTCTCCTGGTTGAGACTTAGACCGAAGCGCCTTATAGCAGCGGTCCAGTAACAGGTCTGACTCCGATCTGACTGGTAGCGTGTGTGCCAGCCATTTTGTGACAAATTCTTCAGGGTCTGTAATGGCCGGGACCCCTCGCAGCCTTCTATTATTGCGCTTGTCTCTGTTTTCTGCATCTTCCTGCTTGTCTGCCAGGTCAAAGATGAGAGATTTTAGGTGGGCAGTAGTTTTTTCGTTTGTTTGTAGGGCTCTGATGGTTGAGTCCAAGTGTTTTTCTATACTGTCCGTTCTGTCTCCAATGCTGTTGATGTCTTTTCGGAGTTCTGTCAGTTCCTTCTGAAAAAATGATTTTATTTCCCTGGAAAACTCCCTCAGATCACATCTGGTCACTAGATGTTTCTCTCTTTTATCACTCCTATCTTCCGATCTATCTATGTCGGATTCCGAAAACTCCTATGGGGTTGGCGCTCTGGAGCTTCCAGCTCGCGCCATATCGCTTTTGTTGAAATAATCCGTTAACACGGAGGAGGTTTTTCCTCGATTGAGATCTGGTAGGCATCCCGCGGGTTTCCGATAACTATATTCTAGTTTGTCTCTTTTGTATGTGGGATTTAAATGCCGATTATTAGCTTAATTTGTGCCGGTGGGAACGGATCTCACACTTCAAGCTTCCATTCACTCGGCTGTTGCGCATGCGCCTCCCATGATATACTGTCTTAATGACAAATAGTGGAGCAAGAATAGTGCGGTCTTCATACACGCAGTGGAATGAAGCCCAGCTACTCTAGAACTAAATTTGTGCGAAGAACACATCTGCTTAGCTATATGAAGAACACATCTGCTTAGCTATATGGGAAGAACACATCTGCTTAGCTATATGAAGAACACATCTGCTTAGCTATATGAAGAACACATCTGCTTAGCTATATGAAGAACACATCTGCTTCGCTATATGAAGAACACATCTGCTTTGCTATATGAAGAACACATCTGCTTCGCTATATGAAGAACACATCTGCTTTGCTATATGAAGAACACATCTGCCTAGCTATATGAAGAACACATCTACTTAGCTGAAGCACGCTGACATTCATATAAATCTCTTTGGTGCATAGTTAATTAAAAATATATATTTGCCTTGCTGCTTTTGAAGCAGCAGTCCACACTGCTTATTTAGTTTTACCTTTTTTTCGGGTGGGAGGAGATATATCTATCTATATATATATATATATATATCTATAGATATATATGACAACGAAATGCTAAGTGACGTCGTGCAACGCCATGTTGCCATGACAACGTAACATCACGTAGTGCCTCGGCACCATAAAGTCTCCCATTGTCATAGCAACTTGATGTCGTGATGGCAACGTGGCGCCATTTGATGCCGCGCAGCCTTATTGACGGGAGTTGTAGGGGGAGATGTCGGGATGATGATGGGAGCCGCTGCTGCTGAAGGTACACAGGTTCATGCAAACCTGTTACTAAAATGTTACAAATGCGCCGAACCGGTGTTTAATTCACTTACCTGTCCGGCGGGCGGCGGGTGGTGGGCGGCGTCTACCAGCATCTCTTCCCTGCATATCTTGTCAATATGGCCGCACGGGCGTCAAATGGCGCTGCATTGCCATGCAAACGGGAACGCCACGTGATGTAACCACATCACGTGACGTCCGTTGCTATGGGGCAACGAGACGTGACTTCACGACGTTACATCGGGTCGCGTTGTCATGGCAACGTGGCCCCTTGTGACGCCTAGTAGCCATTTTGAGAAGATTTGCAGGGGGTGCATACTGGTAGACGCCGCCTCCATGGGAATGGGTGCAGTAGATTTAAACATGAAGTGGACGCCCTACTAACCTCCAATAAAAATAATAAACCGTTCTAATGCTTTGTAAGGCCAAGCATGTCTCCTGTTGACTGGAGGATTAAAGGGTTGAGGACACAAGCATGTTTAGTGTGAGTGTTTTCAGGCAGGCTTCAGTAATCTGCTACTGGTGTTTAACTTCTTGCTATAATCTTCTTATTCAGAGATGCATGGTTTCTTCTTTTATGCAGAGGAGATAATAACATAACAGCACTTTTGCAGTTGGCACAGTGACCTGTCAGCCTGTTCTTGGAAGCAGCACCAAAAAACATAAAAGCAACAGTTCCACATTTTATAGCAGTGATGCATAATGATCACCCATAAAAGCTGGCTTGGCAGGAGAACTCCTCATGCCATTTGTACTGGGGGGGGGGGGGTTGTGTTCGAGTTAATCAAAGCTGTTTAGATGCAAATTATACAGCATCGTCAAATGGCTCTTACAATAGAGAATGTTCTACATAGATTCCGCTCTAGTTGTTTTCTCATTGTTCTTGTGTAACAAAGTTAATATTTTATATGGGGGAAAAAAAAGGATGTGTAACCTCTTTGCTGCTCTGCGATGCATGGCTGGCCCCTCTGGCAGCTAAAGGGTTAATTCCCGAAGTTCTAAGAATACATTACCTAGTAATAGGTTAAACACCTCTTTATATTTTGAGCCACATACTATGTTGGTACCGTTTAACCCAGCGGTGCGCAAACTGTGGGGTGCGCCCCCTTGGGGGGGACGCAAGATTATGTAGAGGGGGCGCGGGCTGCTTGCAGGGAAACCTGGGGGCGGGCAGAGCTGTGCACGGGCGGCCAGAAGCACCGTGCTGCTGCTTCTATGTGTCTGTGTCTGCAGAGGGGGCGGGGCTTCTCTCTGCACACAGGCAGCCCCTCCTTCTCTTCCTGTCTGCTTCCCGCACCATTTTTCAGCAGCATGGGGGGTTGGGGGATCGGAGCATGTCGCCCCCCCCAGGAGAAAGTGTGTGTGTGTGTGTGTGTGTGTTTGAGTGTGTGTGTGTTTGAGTGTGTGTGTGTGTGTATTTGAGTGTGTGTGTGTGGGGGGGGGGGGATTGAGTTTGTGTGTGTGGGGGGGGATTGTGTGTGTGTGTGGGGGGGATTGTGTGTGTGTGGGGATTGAGTTTGTGTGTGTGGGGGGGATTGTGTGTGGTGGGGAAGATTGTGTGTGTGGGGGGGGGGATTGTGTGTGTGGGGGGGATTGTGTGTGTGGGGGGGATTGTGTGTGTAGGGGGGGACTGAGTGTGTGTGTGTGTGTGTGTGTGTGTGTAGGGGGGATTGTGTGTGTGGGGGGGGATTGAGTGTGTGTGTGTGTGTGGGGGGGGATTGTGTGTGTGTGTATGGGGATTGAGTGTGTGTGTGGGGATTGAGTGTGTGTGGGGGGATTGAGTGTATGTGTGTGGGGGGGGATTGAGTGTGCGTGTGTGGGGTTTGTGTGTGTGTGGGGATTGAGTGTGTGAGTGTGTGGGGATTGAGTGTGTGGTGTGTGTGTGTGTGTGGGGGGGGGGTTGAGTGTGTGTGTGTGTGGGGGGGGGGTTGAGTGTGTGTGGGGATTGATTGAGTGTATGTGGTGTGTGTGTGTGTGTGGTGATTGATTGAGTGTACGTGGTGAGTGTGTGTATGTGGTGATTGATTGAGAGAGTGTGTGTTGTAATGCAGTGGTGCGCAAACTGGGGGGGCAATGAGGCGCAAGATTATTTAGGGGGGCGCAGGCGGCGTGCGACAAAAACTGGGTGCGCGGGCCGGCAGATGCTGTGCGCAAGGGGCGGCCAAGAAGATGTGCACGGGCGGGCAGCGGAAGACGTGTGCAGGTGGCTGAACTGGATAGTGCAGGTGGCGGCAACGTGATGGTGTGTGAGCGCACACGCAGGGGCTTCGGAGGTACAGGGAGGAGCACGCCCGAGCACGGTGAAGTCAAACGCCCCTCCTTCCGGTGTCTGCCCTGTAATAGCGCTGTGTTCCTGCTCTCCTCCGCTGGCAACCTGCTTCGCTGCGATCCTCTGCAAGTGAAAGGGTCGGCTGCCACTATATCACTCATACTATGAATGTACAGAATTAATGTAAAAAAACTGTGAAAACACAACATTGAAAACGGGAAAAAATAAATAATACTGTAGGTAGGAGTTTGGATGACAATGGGGATAGCAAGACAAAAAGCATGGAGTGGAAGGAAGAAAAAAAATGGGGGGGGGGGAGCGGGAAGGGAGGTAGCAAAGAGGTGGATGAATGCCCCCCCAAAGGATTGCCTTTGTGCACGTACGCTCTTCCAAGCTTGGCGCATGGGGAGACAAACAAAATTGACTTTGATGTGCGCTCAGCAGCAGTCAATACACACACACACACACACAGACACACACAGACACACACAGACACACACACAAATAGCCCCGAACCACGCTTGCAAAATTATGCAGGACACCCTGTGCTCATGTTTGGAGAGTTGGTGATGTCACCGCTCTCAGCGGCAGCGTGGACGCAGCCTAATTTTGCAAGTGCGAGCTGTTGACATATGTAAGTATTTAAACATATTTAGATTTATATTGTATACCGTTTAATAAAGGTTTTTTTTTCATGTGATTTTGATTACATCAGGCAGGGGGGCCCCGAGAAATTTTATGGATGAAAAGGGGGGCTCGGCATAAAAAGTTTGCTCACCCCTGCTTTAACCCACACGTGATCTACTGTACATATACATTGTATCAACAAATTCTGATGCACTAGGCCATGCAGAATTGGTACTGCACCATTAAGGATTCCAATCCAATAGTTTTCAGAAGGTGATATGATTATTTATAGGTCATAATAAGGTGAACCCCGCTTCAGCTAAGTTATGGATAAGTGTATAGGGGTAGGGTGCTTATGGGTAATAGATTAGATAAACAGCAAAGAGACAAGAACCCACTTGTAGCACTCGATACCCTCAAACCAATGTAATATGATAATATTAAAAAACAATCTTTCATATTTAACTGATTCAAATAATGAGTGTTAAAATACAACAAGGACACACATATATGTTAACCCTAAGATGAGCGTATATGACACTCTGGGTTATATAAAAGTATGAACAGATGAGGTGAATTAGATCAAATGTTCAGAAGGGAACTGATATGCAGTATTCCCTGGGTGTAGTTGCTTAGGTGCGAGCAAGGGTGAGGGAGGGCTGCAAACCTGTCTGGTATGACAGATATGTCCCTAGGCAGTGTAGGGGTTAAGTGAAATGAAAGTGTGGAACATATAACAAATACCTGGTAGTAGTGTGGCTGTATGATATGGCTATGCACACATAGGCAAATGTGCTCACCTATCAGGTACTGTAATTCCACATAAGACAGTGATTGCAATAATCGTACACACCCCTAGGTGTGGATGCACTTCCCTAAACACTGCCCCTAAAACAGCTCATGTAGTCTAGATGATAAAGGACTAGCTAGCATGGAAAGGTCAGTAGTCAAGTGGCTATCTACTCCCTGTAGACGGTGTGGCTGTAGGTATGCCTGTGCACATATTCATGAATGTGCTTCCACCGTCAGGGATGCTAGTGCCACTAGACAGACTCAATATATGAGGGAACAGGCAAGCTCTACCTTCACCGTATGCTCCCGAGTGAACTACAAAAAACTTCTGCCCAGTCTGGAAGGGCAGTGTACGCGTGCGATCTGGCAGCTGCTCGCTCTGCGAGACAGAATGCTGCCACGTCAGTACTGACCGCACGCATGCACGTGACGGGTGCCGACGCGCGCGTTTCGCGGATGAAACACTTTTTCAAGGCTTAGGTATGCGGGGGGGAATCCCATTGAAAGTAGTGAGGTTTATATATGCTGGGAGGTGTTTCAATTGGTTACCCAATTCACCCTAGAGGTCTGCCTATGTAGTTCTGGTGTTATATGCACATATGCAGCACTATCAATAAACAAGAGCAGCTCAAAGACACATTAGATTGATATCATCACAGAAAGTTGCAACAGTAACATGAAACAGTAATCCACTGGTGCACTTGTTATTAAGACAGTGTGTATCAATACATACAGTCTGTAATAAGTTGTGATGTTAATGATGGGGTATAAATTATCATCTTTTACCCCAGAAGTTAAGGTGTTACCTAAACTTAAATCAATGTGGGTGAAACATAGTTATGATGATAATCAGAGTGAACATAATCATCTACTGTGGACAGTGCTCACAGAAATGAGATTCAGGTTGATACATAACCAACCTGTTGAGAACTGATGTATAGATAAATAATAAGGTCAGGCTATACTGCTCCCCTATTAATTACAGTGTGGCAGAGTACAAATGGTGTATATATTTAATGTAGCTACAATGTGCCTGCGGCAGGACGGCCTGTAGCCAAGGTCAGGGAACAGTCCACACGTGTAGTTTCAGGATAATGAAAATGTTCAGTGGCTTTATTTCTCCACAACATAACATGTGGGTACACTGTCCCTTTAAACCAAAACAAAACCTGCTCCACATTGGGAGAACTGACTAACACACCTGGCCTGTCTAGCAGGCTGGCTGGCTAAACCATTACCAAACCATAAGTGTATTTTAAGCAGTCAGGAAAACAAATGAACAATTCTTACTTTGGTTGAAGTAGTGACTTTGGTGAATCCGTCTGGCTAACAGCTCACATAGCAGTGTGCTCTGGTCTAAGGCAGCCAGCTACTGCCAGTAACAAGATCCTTTTCTACCTTGCTGGTTATCAGGTATCAGCTTACCTCCTGATTACCTAGTTGCCTCCTGAGTTAACCTTCTGAGTGCTGGATGAAGCACTCAGACATATGTTTCCCAGGCATAACTGATAGGGGTTGACTTCACCCTGTCACAGTGCCACATATATGTTAAATGTTAAATATTTAAGGAAGGCTGAGATCAGGTAAGTATTGGAGGATCAAGGTGGAATATATACATATATAGTAATGAGGGGCTGGGAGAGACAGATCAATAAAGATATCGGTATGGGTAGACAGATAAGAAAACTGATCTTAAATAAATGGGGTGAATAGAACCCCTTCATTCAAACCCTTCGGCGATAATGTCTGTAGTGTGTATATCCATTTTGCCTCTTTCTGTAGTAGAATAGTGTCCCAATCCCCATGCCCTTGATCCATTGAGAATTGATCCATTCCAATGAATTTAATGATGGTATGGTTGCCTTGATGAACAGAGTTAATATGTCGTGCTAAGGGTTTATCTGTCTTGTTTCGTATGGAGCCAATGTGTTCTAGTACCCTTACCTTCAAGGGGAGTCGGGTCTTTCCCACATATCGCAAAATGCTTGATAAATTACGCCCGAGCTCTGGCAATTTATAAACTTGCGAATGTTGTATGTTTTGGTCCCATTCCAGTTGGAAAATTCTTTCGTGGTAAGCATGTGGTCACATGCCTTGCATCTACCACATTTTAATGACCCCTGTGGCTTTACCATCTAGACTACATGAGCTGTTTTAGGGGCAGTGTTTAGGGAAGTGCATCCACACCTAGGGGTGTGTACGATTATTGCAATCGCTGTCTTATGTGGAATTACAGTACCTGATAGGAGAGAACATTTGCCTATGTGTGCATAGCCATATCATACTGCCACACTACTACCAGGTATTTGTTACATGTTCCACGCTTTCATTTCACTTAACCCCTACACTGCCTAGGGACATATCTGTCATACCAGACAGGTTTGCAGCCCTCCCTCACCCTTGCTCGCACCTAAGCAACTACACCCAGGGAATACTGCATATCAGTTCCCTTCTGAACATTTGATCTAATTCACCTCATCTGTTCATACTTTTATATAACCCGGAGTGTCATATACGCTCATCTTAGGGTTAACATATATGTGTGTCCTTGTTGTATTTTAACACTCATTATTTGAATCAGTTAAACATGAAAGATTGTTTTTTAATATTATCATATTACATTGGTTTGAGGGTATCGAGTGCTACAAGTGGGTTCTTGTCTCTTTGCTGTTTATCTATGATTATTTATATCAAGGGTTCGCAATATGTGCTGACTGTAACGCTGGTTATGCCCAAAGTCCTTCAAAGTGGAACTCCAGACTTCTGTGGCTTCCAAGCATTTGGTTGCCGCGGTGCAAGCACATTATTTATTTATCACTTTAAAGCAGCCGTCCCCATTGCTGGGGCGTGAAAGGTGGGTTATACTTGTTGTTGTCTTAGCTGATCACACGGCTCCTCTGCAACAGAATGACTGGCTTCTTACTACCGGGACCCTCGTAGTTCACGCAGAAAATTGAGAGACGATTCCCCAGTCAACAGGGAAATGAAACTGACCCTTGCCCACATAACCACTGTTGAGTCAGTCAATAAAAGGAATGCCATAATTACCCAGCAGCCGCCCCCTCAATAATTAGCTGCTGTGGATGGTGCTTCTGAATTGATAGTGCGCTCTCCAGCAAGTTCCGCTTCATTGCAGTCTCCAGGCCAAGTAAGATAGTTAATTAAAAATATATATTTGCTTTGCTGCTTTTTTAGTTTTACTTTTTTTTTCAGGGTGGGAGGAGATATATCTATATATATATATATATATACAGTATATATATATATATATATATATATATATATAAAAATATATATATAAATATATATATATGACAACGAGATGCTACGTGACATCATGCAGCAGCATGTTGCTATGACTACGTGACATCACATAATAGTTACATAATTACATAATCGATGAGGTTGAAAAAAGACGTACGTCCATCAAGTTCGACCAATGCCAAATTTAGACAACAGATACTTTATCCTATATCTTGTGACAGAAACCAGGGGTTGGTAATAAACTCCATATACAGGGCTCCCAGGATACTGAACAGTTTCTGTCCTGTCTAAGCTGAACAGGGCAGCCTCGTGGTACAGGCACTCCATTCCACAGTTTGTCTGCTGCCTGTTTTCTGTCACCTGTCATGCTGATTAGAGTTCAGGTATATAAGACCTGTTTCCTGTTTCCTCTGGGCCCCGCCCAAGAGCCTGGAAGGCTGCTGAACTGCAGAGGGGTGAGAAAGCCTCTTTCCCAAATCGCTTCATTCATTCTGTTAGTTTGTCTAAAGACTGCAAAGGTACTTATTTTGTTGGTGGAAGTGGACAAGCCACTTCCAACTCTGAGTCAGGGACATCTAAGTTTAAGTTATCGCTCAGACGAGCAGCTTTTTGTTTGGCTTTGTTTTCTGTTTAAACTGTGGCAGTCTCAGTGCCTGGGACTGAATAAACCAGGCATAGCCTGTTTAAAGGAACAGTACGTGACGTCTCATCATTTAACCCACCCTAAAAGACCGTGTTCTAACAGTCCCGGACAGACGGCGGAGCCCCGGAGTAAGCCGTTTGTCACATATGGTGGAGAATGCGGGCAGAACACTGAAAGGTCTGGGGGTTAAAGAACTTTAAAAAAAAAAAAAAAAAGAAGGTTTTTTTTTTCTCTCTCTCCAAACAAGATGGAAGACGTGGTGAGTGCGCTGGTACGCAATGTCGCTGTCCAGAAAGACGCGAATGAAGCCCAGCAACAGGCGAGTGAAACCCAGCGACAGCTGTTAATAGCCCAGCAAGAGACTAATGCAAACCAGCAAGAGACAAACCGCCTGCTGAGAGAGGAGCAAAAGCGGTTCGCTCAGGGCTTACAGCAGGAACTCGAGATCCTGAGGGGGACTATCAGTAACCTTCCACTGGCAGAGGCAGCCCCAGTTCCGAAAATGACCAGGGCAAGCCACTACCTTCAGAAGATGGGACCCTCGGATGATGTGGAAGCCTATCTTCTCACGTTTGAACGCACGGCACAGAGAGAGGGATGGCCAGAAGCTGAGTGGGCTGGTCTAATCGCACCCTTCCTAAGCGGCGAACCCCAGAAGGCTTACTTTGATCTAGAGCCCGCCGAAGCTAACGTCTATGCAAAATTGAAGTTCGAGATCCTCGCCCGCCTCGGCGTAACCACGGCTGTTCGTGCCCAAAGGTTTCACGCATGGTCCTTCACGATGGATAAAGCCACCCGAAGCCAGATGTATGACCTCATCCACCTCGCCCGGAAGTGGCTACAACCCGAGATCAACTCAACAAGCCACATCGTGGAACGGTTGGTCATGGACCAGTTCTTGAGGAAACTTCCCTCTGCCTTACGCCGTTGGGTCAGTCGGAGTGACCCCCACAATGCGGATGAGCTTGTGGCCCTTGTAGAAAGGTACAGTGCAGCAGAAGAGCACCCGCAACCCACAGTCGTGGAGCAACCCCACTATCCGAGGTTCCAGGACTCTTCCAGAGACGGTAAAAGGGTACCGGGGTTAAGGGGCGCTGAAGAGCGGCGACCACCTTCACGCCGCTCCAGCAACAGTGGTTCGCACACTAAGGGCAATAGCCAACATGGGGAGCCGGGAAAAGGCTCTAAGTGGGACACAGACTATGTACCTAAATGTGTAAATTGTCATGAGAGGGGCCACACAGCAAAAATCTGCCCACTAAATGATGAGCCCATGCAATGCAACAGCGTGGAACCTTATTCGCTGTTGTCCCAATGTATGGGCCCTAGCCCAGAGGACCCCTTGAATAACCATCTGTGGGCATTTGTAAAGGTTAATGGTAAGAGGGTTCGGGCACTTCTTGACTCTGGGAGTATGGTCACACTAGTGTCCGAATACCTATTGCCCATTAAGAAGAAACAGGTAAACAGTTCACAAAGAGTGGCAATTTGTTGTATACATGGGGATAATCATGAATATTCCACTGTTGATGTTTTTTTTGAAACAGAATTTGGTTCTTTAGATTTCAAGGTGGGTGTTGTACCCAAACTGGCACATGATGTGTTAATAGGGACCGACTTTCCCCATTTTCTAAAAATGTGGTCCCCAGCTCAGAATAGCGCCCAGAGTTCAATAGCAGACCATAACGAAGTGTTAGAAGAAACAAATCCTTTCCCTTTTTCAGAAATGGAGGTTGACGAGGGCCCAAATAAGAAGGGGGAAAAGGAGGAGTGCTGTGAAATTCCCTTCCCCATCACTACTTTGGTAGGGAATACCCCAAATCAAGATGTTGATCAGGCACTTACCACCCCAGTACAGGATAAGACCCTCGCTGACCTAGAGGTCAGTCCTGGGAGTTTTAAGAAGGCCCAGTGGGAGGACCCCACATTAGCGGTAGCAAGGGGAAATATACGGGACCAGAATAGTACTCATGGCCAACCAGATAGGTCACTTGCTTACCCCTACTTCGAGGTAGAGAACGACCTAGTATATCGGGTTGATAAAAGAAAATCAGTTACAACTAAACAATTGTTGGTACCACGGACATTCCGTAACGTAGTATTACACCTCGCACATAGTCATCCATTGGGGGGACACCTAGGGGTGGAAAAGACAAAAGAAAAGGTTCTCCGAAGCTTTTATTGGCCTGGGGTTCTGGCAGAAATTACAAACTATTGTTCCTCATGCCCAGAATGTCAGATCACCGCCCCGTTCAAAGCATACCGCAGCCCATTGGTACCCCTTCCCATAATAGAGGTACCATTTGACCGGATTGCTATGGATCTAGTAGGACCCCTAATAAAGTCTGCTAGGGGACATCAGCATATATTGGTAATATTAGATTATGCTACCCGATATCCGGAGGCAGTTCCCCTACGTAGCACCTCTGCTAAAAACATAGCAAAAGAGTTAGTACTTCTGTTTTCCCGGGTCGGAATTCCTAAAGAGATCTTATCTGACCAGGGAACACCATTTATGTCCCAAGTAACAAAAGAGCTATGTAAACTCCTAAAAATCAAGCATCTCAGAACCTCAGTCTATCATCCACAAACAGATGGTTTAGTGGAAAGGTTCAATAAAACCTTAAAGAGCATGTTACGCCGGGCGGTCGATAAGGATGGGAAAAACTGGGACTGTTTGTTACCATACCTGTTATTTGCCATTAGGGAAGTTCCCCAGTCATCCACAGGCTTCTCCCCGTTTGAACTATTGTATGGCCGACATCCAAGGGGCTTACTGGATATAGCCAAAGAAACTTGGGAACACGAGGTTACCCCTTACAGAAGTGTAATAGAGCATGTTGCCCAAATGCAGGACCGCATTGCTGCAGTCCTACCCATAGTGAGGGAACACATGGAGAAAGCTCAAGAAGCACAAAGGAATACGTATAATAAGGGTGCTAGGGTCAGAATTTTTTTTCCAGGTGATAGGGTACTAGTTCTGGTTCCCACCGTGGAGAGTAAATTCCTTGCTAAATGGCATGGGCCATATGAGGTCTTGGAAAGAGTGGGAGAAGTAAATTATAGGGTAAGGCAGCCAGGTAGGAGGAAACCTGAGCAAATTTACCATATAAACCTACTCAAGCCCTGGAAAGATAGAGAGGTCTTGTTAACCCTAGTACCCCCAGGTCCGTCAGAGAATCAAGAAACTGACCCAGAGGTTAGCATAGCTGAAACACTGTCCGTGCATCAGAAACGAGAGGTCCAGAGTTTAGTGAGAAGGAACAAAGAAATCTTCTCTACACAGCCAGGTAAAACTAACGTAATTAAACATGACATAGTCTCTGAACCGGGGGTCCGAGTTAACCTTAAACCGTACCGAATCCCAGAGGCCAAGAGAGAGGCTATAAGTTTAGAGGTTAAAAAAATGCTAAAACTAGGCGTAATTGAGGAATCCCAAAGTGGGTGGAACAGCCCTATAGTTTTAGTCCCAAAGCCAGACGGTACAACAAGGTTTTGTAATGACTACCGGAAACTAAACGCGGTGTCAAAATTTGATACTTATCCTATGCCCAGGGTGGATGAACTTGTAGAGAGACTGGGCAAAGCCCGATATCTCACAACCCTAGACCTAACAAAAGGGTACTGGCAGGTTCCCCTCACAGAAAGGGCAAAAGAAAAAACAGCCTTCTCAACCCCAGACGGCCTCTTTCAATATAAGGTGCTGCCTTTTGGCTTACATGGAGCTCCCGCCACATTCCAAAGAATGATGGATAAAATTTTAAAACCACATGTTCGGTACGCTGCCGCCTACCTGGATGATGTGGTAATCCATAGTGAAGATTGGCAGTCCCACCTTCCAAAGGTCCAAGCTGTGCTCGACGCAGTTCGGTCTGCTGGACTAACTGCTAACCCCGCTAAATGCACTATTGGTCTGGAGGAGGCCAAGTATCTGGGGTATTCTATTGGTAGAGGGTTACTCAAACCACAAACACTCAAAGTAGAGGCGATACAAAATTGGCCAAGGCCAGTCACAAAAAAACAAGTAAGGACCTTTTTGGGGTTAATTGGCTACTATAGGAGGTTTATTCCCAATTTTGCAACTAAGGCAACCCCACTAACCGACCTCACAAAAGCAAGAGGACCGCTAATGGTAAAGTGGTCCCCCGAAGCCGAACAGGCCTTTAGAAGCCTGAAAGAAGCACTCTGTGCCCAACCAGTGTTGGTCACACCTGACTTCTCCAAAGAGTTCGTAGTCCAAACCGACGCATCTGAGGTAGGGCTGGGGGCGGTACTCTCCCAGGAGTCTCAAGGGGAGGAGCACCCCATCCTTTATTTAAGTAGGAAACTAAATCCCCAGGAGAAAAATTACTCCATAGTCGAGAAAGAGTGTCTCGCAATAAAGTGGGCTGTAGAGACACTCAAGTATTATCTGTTGGGGAGAAAGTTCCGATTGGTCACAGATCATGCACCCCTTACCTGGATGTGTCAAAATAGGGAGAAGAACGCTAGGGTGACCAGGTGGTTCCTAAGCCTACAGCCCTTTAAATTTTCTGTGGAACACAGGTCGGGGCACAAACATGGCAATGCCGACGGGTTGTCAAGGATGCACTCCCTAATATCCATGGTCGCTCACCCCTCGAGGTCTGAGCTGGGGGGGAGGATATGTGACAGAAACCAGGGGTTGGTAATAAACTCCATATACAGGGCTCCCAGGATACTGAACAGTTTCTGTCCTGTCTAAGCTGAACAGGGCAGCCTCGTGGTACAGGCACTCCATTCCACAGTTTGTCTGCTGCCTGTTTTCTGTCACCTGTCATGCTGATTAGAGTTCAGGTATATAAGACCTGTTTCCTGTTTCCTCTGGGCCCCGCCCAAGAGCCTGGAAGGCTGCTGAACTGCAGAGGGGTGAGAAAGCCTCTTTCCCAAATCGCTTCATTCATTCTGTTAGTTTGTCTAAAGACTGCAAAGGTACTTATTTTGTTGGTGGAAGTGGACAAGCCACTTCCAACTCTGAGTCAGGGACATCTAAGTTTAAGTTATCGCTCAGACGAGCAGCTTTTTGTTTGGCTTTGTTTTCTGTTTAAACTGTGGCAGTCTCAGTGCCTGGGACTGAATAAACCAGGCATAGCCTGTTTAAAGGAACAGTACGTGACGTCTCATCATTTAACCCACCCTAAAAGACCGTGTTCTAACAGTCCCGGACAGACGGCGGAGCCCCGGAGTAAGCCGTTTGTCACAATCTATACTTACTTATTGATCCAGAGGAAGGCAAACAAAAAACCCCATTAAGGTGAAAAATATCCCTCCCATGTTTACTTTTTTGGCATATCCTGGTATACCTTTCCTTTCTAAAAAGATGCCCAACCTTTTTTTGAACAAATCTACTGTATCTGCCATCACAGTCTCCATGGGTAATGAATTCCACATTTTAACTGCCCTTACTGTAAAGAACCTTTTCATTTGTTGCTGATGAAATCTCCTTTCCTCCAACCTTAAGGGATGACCTGAGTCCTTTGTACTGCCCGTGGGATGAATAGTTCTTTTGAAAGCTCCTTGTATTGTCTCTGAATATATTTGTATATAGTTATCATATTATCATATCCCCTCTTAGACACCTCTTTTCTAATGTAAATAAATCTAATTTAGCTTTAAATAAATCTAATTTACACACACACACACACACACACACACACACACACACACACACACACACACACACACACACACACACACACACACACACACACACACACACACACACACACACACACACACACACACACACACACACACACACACCAAGCACTACTATATGCAAAAAAGTGAAATGTATTGACGCAAGCCAATAAATTCACTTTTCTGCATATAGGAGTGCCTGTCCCTTTTTTCCTTTTTCTGTATCTTTTTGGACAGTTTGCACCCTTCCTTTACCCTTATTTTTTATTTTGTTTTGTCGTGCCCTGTTTCTGACTATATACAGGCATACCCCGCATTAACGAACGCAATGGGACCGGAGCATGTATGTAAAGTGAAAATGTACTTAAAGTGAAGCACTCCCTTTTTCCCACTTATTGATGCATGTTCTGTACTGCAATTGTCATATACGTGCATAACTGATGTAAATAACGCATGTGTAACAGGCTCTATAGCCTCCCCGCTTGTGCACAGCTTCAGTACAGGTAGGGAGCCGGTATTGCTGTTCAGGACGTGCTGACAGGCGCATGCGCGAGCTAGACAAAAAACAAAAGAACAGGGCGCACAACGCACATAGTGAAGTATAGTTTAAAAAGTGATTTTATAATCAAAAGTAAATAGTTCTGCGTACATCAAAGTAAAAATATATAGGCAGTTGGTTAATGGGTTTACCACACCAGGCGACGACTGGAGGCACTCTTCACTTGATCTCAAGGAGTGATGGGTCAGCAAACGTCTAGTCTGATGGTCACTCCACACGTGTGGAATCCAAGACTCTCCGTCTCAGGGTGGCATGTGGGTCAGTCCCAAGGTAAAAGTCCCGGAGCACAGAGCTCAAATCGGCATGTAGCAGCCTCCGTCAGTGCCCACAGAGCTGAACGCCAATCGTATACCGCTACTCCTCGTGGGGCGCCCGGCGATGACGTCATGGATCGACCATTCACTTCCGGGAGGCGCCTGCTGGAGTGCACAGCGTGCGGGCCGCGCAGGATACACGCAGCGACACAGGATGCAATGCACGCAATGTACCAATGTGGAAACAGCAGCACTGACTCTCAAATAAAAAACGGGGGAACACACACAGAAAGTGTTCTAAAAAGCACGGGGGTACAGAAATACGAGCAAAGACACCCTCCAATGCGTTTCGTAACACCAGGTTACTTCTTCAGGGAATGTATGCATGCGTGAGCTGCCGTTTGCCTATTGAGCGAAATGTACTTACTCGCGAGTGTACTTAAAGTGAGTGTCCTTAAAGCGGGGTATGCCTGTTGTGACATAGTCCAAAGATGTTAGGCAGCTTTCTGCCCCATTTTAGAGCAGAAAGTGCAGGAATAGTTACAAATGATCCGTTCCACAGCTTCCCATTACCTCAGGCAGCTGGATGGAAAATCCAGACCACAGATTACAATGGCTCTAGTTCTCCCTCACCTGCTCTTCTAATCACATGCACAGGTATTTAGAGCAGAGAGGTTTTGCATTTCACTCTCTCTCCTTGGAGCCTGGGGGCTGGGGGTGTCGCTACTCTCCTGCATCCAGTATCGAGGTTGACGGCCTCTCCACGTATGACAGTACCAGAGGATTTGGTTTCTGCACTCCAAGCTGCCCGCATTCTCCACCATATGTGACAAACGCCCCTCTTTTGTAGTGCTGACGTCTGTCTGGGTTCTTCCCGACACAGTCTTCTAGGGTTAATTATACAACAAACAGGATCATGCAAAGTATTATGCTGCTTAACTCAGGCTTCTGCCTGCTTTATTTTCATCCAAGTAAGGTACTGCAGCTTTAACATGTGTAGGTTAGAGGTACTCAGATACTTTCATTCAGCAGTTCACACATTTCAGTGTTACAATATTTCCCACACTGTTATTTCAAGAAATAAAACCAAAATCATATAAGCAAATCCTATCCCTTTCAGGGATATAACTACACATCAGAATCAGTCTCTCTAACAGCTGCTGGCCAACTAAACTGGTTCCCCAGCTTAAAACAATGCTCTCTCATTTAGGGACACAAGATACAGCACAGTCTTTTAGCAACAGCAGTAATCATTTGTTTTGTCTTATCTGTTCGTGGTGTCCAGGCAAATCCTCTGGTACTGTCATACGTGGAGAGGCCATCAACCTCGATACTGGATGCAGGAGAGTAGCGACACCCCCAGCCCCCAGGCTCCAAGGAGAGAGAGTGAAATGCAAAACCTCTCTGCTCTAAATACCTGTGCATGTGATTAGAAGAGCAGGTGAGGGAGAACTAGAGCCATTGTAATCTGTGGTCTGGATTTTCCATCCAGCTGCCTGAGGTAATGGGAAGCTGTGGAACGGATCATTTGTAACTATTCCTGCACTTTCTGCTCTAAAATGGGGCAGAAAGCTGCCTAACATCTTTGGACTATGTCACACTGTATATACATATACAAATAATTGTGTTTTTTCCCTTTGACATATACATTGTAAACTTAAATTTAACTTAGTGGATTTTACTAATTGAAATTAAATATATATTTTTTGCATACTGTATAGTTGGATGAAATAATTGTATTGTATCAATTGCACCAGTGTAACCCCCCTCCCTCCCCTGTCCCTTTTATTTCCGTTTCTGGACCCCATCCCTATTTCTTTAACATTCTTTGAAATACATTAAATAAAATGTATTTGAAAAATAAATGCATCCTGCTGTGTTTTTGTTTAGCCGTGTGGCTTTTTTACTGCCCATGTGGCGGAAGAACAACTCAACTGATTCCGTGTGATATGACAGTTCTACCAACTCAGAGGAGTGATTGCACAACTATGCGTTCCAGACACGTTCTGTTTGATGCACAAGGAAACAAGCCAGACGCAGCTGCCTTGTAAGACAATCAGCGCGGAATCTCATGTAATAAACCATGAAAAAGAACACGTTCCCCTGTTTCATTCGGTTGTGAGTTTGCGCTCTGTAAAAATGTGCAAAAACTGGAATGAGGTGAACCAAAATAAAGAATGGAGTAGCTTATGTTCAGCAGTCTGGGTTGTTTGGACGTGGTCAAATCTCTGCTGGCATTTAGCCACCACTTACCTCGCCACCTGGACATCTCTTCGCCGGCTGTTTTGCCACCAAGGTAAGCCCCTAACCTTACCCGTTACCCTAAAAACCCTTTAGTACTAATGCTATCCCTAACAACCTTAGCTCCTTACCCTAAAACCGCTTACCCTAAATACCTAAATCTCTACCCTAAAAACCTAGCACCTTACAATACAACCGCTCTGCTTTACCCCCATACACTAACCGCCAAAACCCCTTAAATTAATTTACCTTATGTGGGTGGCGGATAATAATAATAATAACATGTTCTTGTATAGCGCTGCTAGTTTTACGTAGCACTTTTACAGAGACATTTTGCAGGCACAGGTCCCTGCCCCGTGGAGCTTACAATCTATGTTTTTGGTCCTGAGGTACAGGGAGATAAAGTGACTTGCGCAAGAAGCTAACACCGGAAATTGAACCAGGTTCGCCTGCTTCAAACTTAGTGCCAGGCAGTGTCATTACTCACTGAGCCGCTCCTTCACCCATAAGCGATAAGCGTCCAGCAATTGGACCGGTAGGGTCCCTCGACCGCCAAATGCCAGTGGAAATTTGCTCGCGGCGAGACTGCTTTGCCCAACATCCCATTTCCGATATACAAAACCTAGAAAAAAGATCACGAATGCTAAACTCTCATAAATAAAAAGCAGAGGTTGAGTGACAGGCATCAATTACAACATTTGTGCCCTGTATTGTTTACTATGGTTGAGTTTTCTTAAACTAGCCAATATTCAATCTACAGTTTCACCTTTGTTTCTCTCACTGTTACAGCAATAAACCTTATCATACATTTTATGTGTACAGTATTTAGAGTACACCAACATATTGCTGTGTAGATACTTGGCAAATCCAAGGCCACTGCTACAAAATAATACACAAGGCTGAACGTTCATTCTGCTTTGAATTCTGCCATTTCTCTGAGACGGTGCCTGTTTACGATTGGATTAAGCAAGGAAGAAGTCACGCAGGCTGTAGCCCCTCTTATGTCAGCATAACAGAATCTGTACAGAGAAATCTGATTATTACAGAGCTGCGTGTAGTCTGTCCACTGGAGACTAAAACTGGCTGACATAAAGGAGAGATGGAAAGATATCCGACTTAAGAGCTACAGAAAGAGATCAGCTCAGACAGACAGCAGTCTTACCGGCAGTAACAAAGTAACATTGAAAAAAAGACATTTATGGTTATGAAATTCATATTTTTGATAATATTAAAAAGGGTTGTTTGAGGCCATTCCCAGAAGTGTGATAGCCACAGTTGCATGTTAACAGCCATTCATTAACGTGGCTATTAAAGCACGATCATCATTATTGCTCTTTCATGTATCTCTCCCACAGGGAGAGATTAAAGACAGGGAAACGTTAATATTTCTGAAAAAGTACAAGGAGTTACAAGAATAATTCATGGATTTGCATTAATGCATTCTTTTTCCCCTGTGACATATTTTAAAAGTCTATGGATAACCACGATGTGTTTGTACTGATGCTGAGAAAGAAGCACACACACACAAAAAAAAAATATACTATAAAACCCAGTAATCATTGCACTAATTTGGAACATGGAACCTGCTCATATAAAATTCCAACTGATGAGTAAGTCACCTGTTTCCACGGCTTCAAATAACTGCACCAGATCACTTCAAAGGATGGTTATTCGATCCCCAGTGATCCAATTGATCCATTAGTGGGTCAATGAATGTTGGCTGACCACCTACCAACACAACACGTCAATTTAAATTCCCTACTATTCCACTCAACATGTTTCTAGCTTCATTCTAAACGGAGAATGTGTCATTTATCTTTCTCTAAGGGCAACTGGGTAAACAGGTAAACAAAAAATGTGTTTTTGTTATGTCCCCTGTGTGGGGTTCTCTTTGCCTTTGCTGCAGTTCCACTAGCCCTAGTTGTTACAGTACTTTGTTATTCCCCCTTGTCCAAGCCTGTTGCCTAGCAACTCTTCCACTGGCCTCTGATTTGGTATGTTCCAGGACCCCTGGCTCTTGGTTGCACCCTGCTTTATTTCCTGCATGTCAGATCCCCTTCCTTTTGAAACCAGCAGCTATTGTGAATAGTCACACCTCACTGATGTCCCTAGAAAAGTATTGTCTTTTTTACCTTCCCTTATTCAGCTGCCCCCAAGTTTTCCCCTTTTGTTTTGTAGTACGTCAATAAAAGTCTGCAGAAGCTTAAAGGAATAAGTCGATTGAGTGATCAATATTTCAAGCTGTGGATTATTATTAGTGTAACGGGTGGACCCCCTCGTCTGACCCACCCAATCACACATTGGCCCGTGTGGTCTACCCGGTCCCCATTACGTGATCGTGTATGGTGGTGCACCTGCAAGTAACAGGACTCCTGAGTCTCCCGCTTGGTGGTATTATGGGATGTCATCCAGACAGGCAGCTGAGGTAGTGTGTGCGAGTCCTTCCTATATCCAGTGCAGCGCCTCCACCTCATCAGGATCTGTGCTTCCGCAGGGAGATGGTCCTGGTGAGGAACTCCTTATTGGTGGTGCCATTCACTGCTGAGTAACTTCACACTCACCCAGTGGAGGTATATGCGAACAAGACATCTTTATTGGTGGTATGGGCAAGCTGCCCCTCACAGATAACAGCTCAGCCGCTCATCTCTTTGCAGCACTCCATTAGGAAGGTCCCTTCTCCTCTAATAGAGCTGCTTTCCACCTATCCTCTCAGAGAGATTCCCCAGTTTCTCTGTCTGCTGTAAGCTCCTCTCTTGAGCTGCTCTGTCTCTCTCAGCTCCTCTAATTCTGCTGCGTATGCTCACTGACTCACAGCTAGCATGAGACACTGCAACACTGTTGCAGACCTTCACGTGCCTCTCACTGAACAGAGGCAGCCCAACAACAGGAAACTGAACTCCTAACTTTAGGCAGTGCTGTGTCTTATATCACCCCCCAGAGAACAAACCTGCTCTGTATCACTAAGTGTGGACACAATGCATGTTGTCACTTCCTTTGGGATATATGACACCTCACCAGGGTTTGAGGGCAAACCTCATGATTGTTGCTGGCAATCCTGCATACTTACCAGGTTTACTGCCAGCATGAGAAAGAGATATGTACACCAATCTTACACAAGGCTACATTCTCCCCCTGGTGGAATCCCAACGGCCCAGCTGGGAGCTAAATTTGCGGAACCTTCCTTCAGGTAGCACTGCAAAACATAACAACACATTATTACAGTACATATATTTTCTCATAAACATAATAACAGATACATCCTAACGTAGATGTGTAACAACCAGAATTACCCCCTGCTGTAGTATCCATTACTGGTACCCCCATACCCTCTTAAGGTGGCCTGCGCACAGCATGGTCCACTGGGCTTAAAGCAGCAATGCTGTAACACTCTAGGTGATATACTGGACACCCACAATCAGCGCATAATTCTGGCATGGATGCTAATGGACTGAAAGGATCATGCCCATACACCTCCCTAATGCATCTCCTGGAGATGTAGCATATCCCCCCTTGACTACACCACTTCTCGTCTAACCCGCCAGGATCCCAATTTTCTGCATCAAGGGACCCAGTTTCGAACGTAATTTTGCCCTCCCATGGATGGTGAAAATTAAATAACCACTTTTGGCATTTCCTACTAACTCTGGCCGACAGTGGAGGCACATAGGGGATTCCCCGGGCAATAGGCACAATATGAGCAACATTACCCAAATTCCCAGATGAAACTCCCCATGTTCCTGGGGACCCAAATTTTGACCCAATGCTCTTAGGATCACACCCCACCATAACAGTACGATTGTCATCATTAGTGCAGTATAACATTCTTTGCATAGACATTTCCCCTCCCGACCCATCATCAGATGTAAAGCACTCGCCCCAGTCCAAGTTTTCCCCAGTCCGTTCTTCAGAAGTGGCTCGGGACTCCCCAGACAACCCTTGGCTAGACTGGGACCCAGATGAGAAAGTGACAGGGGCAGGGATTTTAACTATGGCCGGGGGTTGGGCATAGGGAAACACTGCCGGCATACGCGAGGCTACGACCCGCAACTTCTCGCTACCTTGCCCGGTGCCATCTGACTGGCACTCCGGTACACTCGTGTCCTTGTTCCCAAGCTTCCGCAGGGCCGGCCGGCTCTTCCCGGACCCCGTCGACCTGGTACAGCTGCTTGGCCGCAAGGACGCGGCCATCTCGCGGAACTCGCCGCCATCATGCGTTGGGTTCCCAACCGGAACCTCTTCCTCCAGAACGACGTCCACCGCCGGAAGTGATAGTTCTGCTCTCTGCTCCGTTCGGGCCTGGGCTAGGCCTCACTCACTCCGCTGGCGCCAGACAATAAGTACCACATTCACATTTCCCTGCTCTCCTTCCATTGGTTGCTGAGGCCTCACGTGAGCGGAGTCAGCTCGTGAATTTAAAATTTCACTGTCGGCTCTGTTCAAGCGCGCCTCAGCAAGCAAGGGAAAGCATGCGCGAGCCCCTACTAAAGCCACTTTAATTGAGGCTGTAGGGGCTTAGTGGCAAGCATCAGCAGGCGAGAGCAAGCGAGAGCAAGCAAGCAGTAACCATGCCCTGGGCCTAACTCTGCTGCGTATGCTCACTGACTCACAGCTAGCATGAGACACTGCAACACTGTTGCAGACCTTCACGTGCCTCTCACTGAACAGAGGCAGCCCAACAACAGGAAACTGAACTCCTAACTTTAGGCAGTGCTGTGTCTTATATCACCCCCCAGAGAACAAACCTGCTCTGTATCACTAAGTGTGGACACAATGCATGTTGTCACTTCCTTTGGGATATATGACACCTCACCAGGGTTTGAGGGCAAACCTCATGATTGTTGCTGGCAATCCTGCATACTTACCAGGTTTACTGCCAGCATGAGAAAGAGATATGTACACCAATCTTACACATGGCTACATTAGTCTAGATGTATAACCCATCCTCATATTTGCAAATAATTGTATATTGCACTATTAAGAGTTAAGTGACAAGTGGGATCAATAGTGCCAAGCAAGTGTAAAAATTGTAGTCAGTTAGAGGTGTGATTGACTATTTCCCAACTGGTTTCCAATGCATTGGAACGACTGTCATAATCATTTGAATAGATTTGCAAACTGTAATAAATGGATATGAAAATGTTCAATTGGTGAGAAATGTGAGACTAATAATAAAGCTGTCTAATCCATCCTTGAGGGCAGATCATGGTACCACCGTTTTGGACGCAGTTTTACAAGTGACAACAGAAATGCTTCTACTACCTTCCAATGTGAGGCATGTACAAAGTATGCTCTTCTTTCAGCCTGTTCTGACCGTTTGTTTATTTGCTATTTGCTGTTCATTAGATGAGAACATACTAATAAGTTATTTCTCTAGCAAATTAAAAGGAGAAGATGCTCTCTTACATATGTAATACAAACAGAGAAGATTCTGTGTTGCACACCATCAATCAAAAAAGGAAGCAAAATACTTGCGTTTTAATACCATAGTTCAGGGAAAAACATGTCTGGCGAGATCCTATGTATAGGTATGGATAGAATATCCAGGGAACTTCGGATTTGGTAAATGAATTTAATCTGTCAAAAGACACAACGTTTCGAACTGCACAGAGTTCTTAAGTGACTGGCCAGTCTGTGCAGTACAAAATGTCGTGCCTTTTGACAGATTAAATTAATTTACCAAATACGAAGTGCCCTGGATTTTCTACTCTTACATATGTAGCCATGTCTGGTTTTGGCTACCAGTCTGTCCTCCCTGACATGCAAGCCCTAGTAACAGTGCAGGCAGTGTCAGGACCAATCCAGGGTTTTCCCCACAGTAAGCAGCTAACTTGAGTGACAGGAGAGGAGGTGGGCTAGGGCCTGTGTTCTGCCCAATAAAGGGCTCAGACCTTGGACCTTCCTCCTCGGTACTTAAGGGGTGGCACTTCCTAAATTTAGTTAGTGTCTCTCCCCCTTGAGAGAGACAGGTATCACAGCAGGGGTCGTTCATAGCTCTGGCACCTTCTGCCCCCTCCCCTTGGGGAGTGGGGTGAGAACCTTACCTCTAGCTCTAATAGGGAGCCAGGGAAGAGTTGGGACTGCCCTTGGTGCCCTAGGTCAGGGGTGGAAGTCCAGAGACCACCTGGAGGTTAGAGGCCTAATAAGATCCGGTATATGCTGTATGCTGTTGGAAGAATAAAGTTCCAGTTGTTATAAAATATACTCCTGCCTGGTGTGCAATCTATCTGGGGGAGTAGTGTGAGTTCTCCTGCAGAGATTATCTCTACATCCCCTCAGGGGGGGGGGTGCGAGATTCTCTGCGGGGGCACGGTGGTTACAGAGGCCCCACACTCTTCCCGAAGTTATTTAAATTATATTCCGGGGGGGGGGAGGGGGCAATGGTCTCTGTAACTTCATTTACCTTGGCTCAGACTGTTTCTGGCGACATGTCGCCATGGCAACGCTGCGTCAAATGACGCCACGGGGTCACGTAACGCTGTGTTGCCATGGTAACGTGACATGGTGAGGTCAAAACGCCAGAGCCAGCAGGGGGGAGCAGGGGAAAAAGATTGCACACCCCTGTTTTAGCCAACTAATAATTTCCATAGGGAAGCAGAACCAGGCTTCTTTTGATGCCTCTGATTTATCAATGAAACTAAACTGAGTGATCCTCCTACACAGGGTTTTAGAATAAAATGTTCCGATAGTTAAATAATATGAATATTTACTATTCCAAAAATATAACTGAATGATGAAGGTTGAAACCCCAAATAATGTTGGACCATGAAAACACAGGTCAACCAATGGGAAGACACAAAATAGTCCCATTGATAAAAAGAAAGTATCTGATACAGACACAAGAAATACTGATGCTTCATTACAACACATTGCAGCAGTGACGATCTTGTGTGCATTTACTATATACTTCCTGTTCTGGATTCTCTGGGGGGGAGAGGGGGGGGGCGAAACTAATTTAAAAACCTCTTGAGAAGCTCTTATTCCCATGCTGAGAGTTATTACAACGTGAAATAACACTCACCGTGAAACAGAAATTGGGACCTTTCCGGTTAAAGCCAACCAACACACACAGGAAATACAAAACAAGGCCTTTAAAAAAAAACAAAAAAAACACAAATACTTTTATTTAAAGCGGCAATTCACATGGTCGTTTTTTTCCGCCATTTTTGTTAGCTTTTTTTATTCCATTTGGTGTGATGGAGGGGGTCTCCGGAGCTGAACCCAATAAATTTCAGCTCTGGGGGCCCCTTGCTTACCGAGATACTTACCTCCGTAGGGGGTGCCGGTAGCCGCTCTAGCTCGCTAGCTGGGTTCATGTAATGGCAGATTTTCAAAGCTCCCACGTCCTGCAGCCAATAGGAAGTTGTGACGTCATCCGGTGCAGCTTTCTATTGGTCTACGTGACGCGGGAGCTTTAAACTTTGCAGAGATACCGGCACCCCATACGTCTGTATCTCGGGAACTAGGGGGTTTGTGGCGCTGAAATTAATGGGGTTCAGCTCCGGAGACACCCTTCTTCAATTCATTCTCTCTCTCTCTCTCTCTCTCTCTCTCTCTCTCTCTCTCTCTCTCTCTCTCTCTCTCTCTCTCTCTCTCTCTCTCTCTCTCTCTCTCTCTCTCTCTCTCTCTCTCTCTCTCTCTCTCTCTCTCTCTCTCTCTCTCTCTCTCTCTCTCTCTCTCTCTCTGTCTCTCTGTCTCTCTGTCTCTCTGTCTCTCTCTCCAGATTGGATTGCATCTTTACATTATCCGTAAACAAACAAAATCCATAAATGCTGTTTCATTTTTTAGTAAGACAAGGTATGGTTCTAAAGTGAATCTTATTTACCTGGGAAAGCTAAATGAAATGCACCATTATATTTAAATCCTTCAGTGCTTCAGAGACCTACAGTTCAATTCATAGTCCTTGCAGAGTTGCCATTGTTGATATTGAAATTATACTGATAGAACGTACAGCGCAACTTATACAGTAAGTGATAAATTATTCCTGTCAGCAGATGAAGTGGAGAATCTTCTGATTTGTTTTTCTGAAGTGTTATCAAATTAATGAAGTCTATTCTTAGACACTGGGATACTCTTTTTATTAACTGGGGATGCTGATAATTTTGCCTAATTGAAAGAAACTAGAATTTTGTTTAGCCCTTGTTTATTTTTCATTTTTTTTCTTTGTTCAAAGTTTTTTTATTAGGTAGATGTTATAAGCTGTATTAAACAACATTACAGATGGTCTTTAATACCTAATATGAACAGATTTATATAAGAAAAGAAACAGAAACAGGGACAGAAGCATTGGCCGGGTAGAGAAAAACCTTCCTCCTAGTGTCTGATTTCCATTATAGAGGGGAGCACAGCCCTCTATTTAAATTGTGGTATTGATAAACCCCCATCTGGGGGGAACCAGGAGGCCGGCCAGAGATAGACAGTGATAGAGTAAAAAAGAAGGGAGGGTTGGAAGGGAGTGGGAAGAAAACAGAAATGGGGTGCAAAATATCAGCTACAGAGTATGGTAACCATGTGGTATTGGGAGAATAATTCAGTACATATTGTCTTTTGCATATGACGTGTTACAGCAGAGGAAAGGACTAACGCGATCCAGCTAGTAATGAGAAAGTAGCACTCACCTGCTTCAAAGCCGGACATATGAGAGTAGTTATTTACAAGCCAATAGACTCACTATATTGTTTTTAAACCTCTTTAAAAAGCAGTCCATTGTTCAATCAGCATGCAAGACTATGCAAGGGCACCGGCAGGGGCTACATAAAGATGAAGAATCCACCCAAATCCTTCCCAGATTGTCTCGCAATTTCAACCCAAAATCCGTTTCGCAGTGTAAAATCCGCCATTGGATTTCATACGCCCATATATTTTCTTTAAATGTGCATGCAATGTCTTGTATATAATGTATACCCTGTTCATTTATGTAACTGTATTTGTAACCATGTATTATTTGTCTTAACTCTGTGCCCAGGACATACTTGAAAACAATACGTAACTCTCAATGTATTACTTCCTGGTAAAATATTTTATAAATAAATAAATAAATGGATTTTCAATTGCCACCCCTGGCTACCTCTGGTTTATCACTTTTTTTCCTAACATTTTGGTTTCATCCATAAAACTGTATTTTCTACATTATTATTAAGTAACTCGTTTAACTTGCCTTTTAAAACACTGATCTTCTCCAAAATTGCAGGGTTACCGGATTTCTTATGTTTACCTTCTATCTTTTGTATTTGCTTAGATACTTATCTGTCTCTGTTGAGCTTTGTTTTTTTTATATTAAATTAAGCCAATTTAAGGGAAGTTGTAGAGGCTTCACGTGTTTAATTGAAATATCTTGGGGAAAGAGCGCGGGGCCTCTGTAACTGCCGCGCCCCCCTGGAAAATCTTGTGCCCCCCAGTTTGCGCACCCCGCAAACATGTGTTACATTACAATTCATTAAAAGTGTCTTTTTAATAGTTTTTATTTGTTTTTTTTTAAATGCTACACGTATTTTCTCATAGTACAGAACTGATTTATTAAAAAAAAAAAAAAACACAAAAATGTCCCTATAGCAACCATTTACAAAGTCACGCCCCCTTCCCCTTCTGAAACAGCATCACGTTTTTGAGCCCTGTCCTCTAGCAGTGAACTAATTGAATCTAGTGCTTGCCTGGTCACATGATCTTCCTCAAAGAACTTTGGCTGTCAGTACCGCAGAAGAGGATCCAAGATGCATTTAGTGAACCCCCAGCCGAATCTTCAGCAATCGATTACAGGAGAACGTCTCGATCAGCAGCTTAGCTAATCACTTGTCAGTTGACAGATTGTATTGATGCACATATTGAAATAATTTTTTTTTTAAACGACATCTTGAACTGCAGCTTTAAAGGGAAAGCCCCATCTATTCTTGAGATGGTTTTGTTACAGATGCGCAGTGATTTGTTTGAATCCTCTCCTCTGCCACAATGTTACTGTATATTGGAAAGGTCATTAAATATTTTCAGGTCTTTGGCTTCAAATTGTATAGTTTTCATATTTCTGGCTTTATCACGTTATCTTTATCTTTGAAATAATGCACCCACACTATTATATCCCGGGGTCTTTCAGCTGCTGCAGGTTTAGGCTTTAGAGCTTTGGCAAATTTCCAACTTTAATCTTCTGCTGCTGCTCAAGTTATTTCATTTAACACTCTGTAAATACGATTTCAGCTCCTTTCGCTCATCTGACCCTGACATCCCTCTGATTCAGACTCTGACACCGTTATGATTCTGACTCTGGCACCCCTCTGATTCTGACACCGCTCTGATTCTGACACCACTCTGATTCTGACACCACTCTGATTCTGACTCTGGCACCGCTCTGATTCTGATACCCCTTTTATTCTGACTCTGGCACTCCTCTGATTCTGACTCTGGCACTCCTCTGATTCTGACTCTGGCACCCCTCTGATTCTGACTCTGGCACCCCTCTGATTCTGGTTCTGGCACCACTCTGCTTCTGGCTCTGACACCACTCTGATTCTGACTCTGACACCACTCTGATTCTGACTCTGACACCACTCTGATTCTGACACCCCTTTTATTCTGACTCTGGCACCCCTCTGATTCTGACTCTGGCACCCCTCTGATTCTGACACCGCTCTGATTCTGACACCACTCTGATTCTGACACCACTCTGATTCTGACTCTGGCACCGCTTTGATTCTGATACCCCTTTTATTCTGACTCTGGCACTCCTCTGATTCTGACTCTGGCACTCCTCTGATTCTGACTCTGGCACCCCTCTGATTCTGACTCTGGCACCCCTCTGATTCTGGCTCTGGCACCACTCTGCTTCTGGCTCTGGCACCACTCTGATTCTGGCTCTGGCACCACTCTGATTCTGGCTCTAACACCCCTCTGATTCTGACTCTGACACCACTCTGATTCTGACTCTGACACCACTCTGATTCTGACACCCCTTTTATTCTGAATCTTGCACCCCTCTGATTCTGACTCTGGCACTCCTCTGACTCTGGCACCCCTCTGACTCTGGCACCCCTCTGACTCTGGCACCGCTCTGATTCTGACACTGCTCTGATTCTGACACCACTCTGATTCTGACTCTGGCACTGCTCTGATTCTGACTCTGGCGCCACTCTGATTCTGACTCTGGCGCCGCTCTGATTCTGACTCTGGCACCGCTCTGATTCTGACTCTGAAACCGCTCTGATTCTGACTCTGGCATTGCTCTGATTCTGACTCTGACACCCCTCTGATTCTGACTCTGGCACCACTCTGACACCGCTCTGATTTTCATTCTGACACCCATTTGACTCTGACTCTGGCAACCCTTTGATTCTGACTCACATCTTATTCTGATTCTGACACCCCTCAGATTCTGACTCTGGCACTACTCTGATTCTGACTCTGGCACTACTCTGATTCTGACTCTGACTCTGACACCCCTCTGATTCTGACTCTGACACCCCTCTGATTCTGACTCTGTTACCGAGATTCTCCAGTTGATTTGGCAAATGTAATATTTTTTTAATCATTTTTTTATTTGTTGCTATAAGGTTTCTTGGTAATGTGACCATTCGTCTCTTTCTTCCTGCACCCCAGTCCCCAAGGCGAGTCATCTCATGTTTTCTCCTGCCACTTCTAACTTTATAGTCTGTTTAATTTGTTGGAATAATTCCAGCCAGTCATTCTTTGTAGAAAGATTTAGCATGTCCTGTTTAGTGGTGAAATCCTCTGTATAATCTTGCTCTTAAGCTACACATAGCAAGTTCGGTGCTGAGGCCTGGCCACATGGCATCGCCTTGGGTCACTTTGGCTCCGATATCGGAAACAACGGTGAAAGCTCCTGTTTTCTATGTTCTGCACACCTTCCGAATCCAGTTTCAGTGGTTTTGCATGTATGTATGACTATCTTTATTTATATTGTGCAAATAATGTACATAGCGCTTCACAGCAGTAATACACGTAACATAATCATATAAATTACAAATAACACATAATAGTGCTTCAGATATAAAAGTAACAGTTAGGAAAAGGAGTCCCTGCTCCGAAAAGCTTACAATCTAATTGGTAAGAAGGAAGAAAGTATAGAGACAGTAGGAAGGTTTTCTGGTAAGTGAATCTGCAAGGAGCCAAGGTTTATGTATGAGGTGTTTAATATCAGCCACGAGCTACTCATATGCTTTGTTATGGAGGTGGTTTTTTTTTAGATGGATCTTAAAGGTGGATAGAGAGGGTGCTAGTCGGATATTATGGGTAAGGACATTCCAGAGGTGTGGGTCTTTAGACACACAAGGGGTACAGTTTAGTTGCTCTTTATTACATGTTACTTTGGTTATACTGTATGCTGTAGTAATGTGCATTGGGACAGAGCTTCCAGCTTGTGTGTTTATCTTGTGAGCTGCTTGCCATGGCCCCTATGAAGACGACTTCACTAAGTATGAACGACCATAAAAAACAATAGGCCATTAGTGTGTTCTGCTGCTTTAAAGAGGCAGTCCAAGTGGGTGTTTTTTCCCCTTATTTTTTTAAATCCAGGATTGAAGCAGTGGGTTTCCGGAGCTGAACCCCATTCATTTCTACTCTGGGGACCCCCTGCTTCTGGAGGTAATTACCTCAGTAGTGAGTGCCGGTAGCCACTCCAGGGTTCACTATATGGCTGCTTTTCAAAGCTTCCGGTTCTTGCGGCCAATAGGAAGCCGTGACATCATCCAGTGCAGCTTCCTATTGGCCCATGGGACCGGGGGGCTTTAAACTGCAGAAAACTGCAGGAGATACCGGCACCCCCTTCGGAGGTTAGTATCTCTTGAAACAGGGGGTCCCCAGAGCTGAAATTAACGGTGTTCAGCTCTGGAGACCCCCTGCTTCAAACCTGGATTAAAAAAACGAAGGGAAAAAAAGGGGGACCCCCTTGGATTGCTCCTTTAAGTAATCTTCTGAATAAAAAATACATCGTACAATGTTAATATTGGAGGCACCACCTAGTGGCAGAAAATATTAATTTACTTCCTCAGGTACAGAACTGGCACAGGATATTGGTCTGTGCAATGATTCTAATGTAACAGTTTTGAAGCGTGCATGACGGCAGAATTAGAATAAAAATCAGTCTTTTCTTAAATGAAACTGTTTGTGCAAAAATCCCTCAGTTGCCGACAAGGGTCTTTAAATTTACAGGATAATAATGTTTGTTCACTTTCAGAAATTGCTGACATCGCTGAACCCAATGAAGTCTCACACTTAAAGCAGTGGCTGTCTCTCGCACACAAGCCCGTACAATTTAATATCATATAAAGCTTGTATTATACTAAGCGCGTGTGCGCAAGCATGCGCGCGATCGTCAATGAAAAAGACCTGTCTCCCTATGACAGTGTATCCAGTACCGGCGCGGGCGTGCACGGCAGACAGCGTTGGCGCGGCAGCTGTGTGGAAATATAAAGAAAGTTGTATTTTCAAGCAGCTGCCGTGCCACGTGACACTGTAAGCCAATCACAGTGGGGCCTACCCTTGTGACATCATGGCCACGCCTCCTAGTCGCACGCATAATCATTTGGCCTATATGCACAAAACTCGCGCCCCACGTGCATGCGCAACGTTGTGCGTTCACGCATACACGCGCAAGCGCTTTCTTTAATACAGGCCTAACAGAGATCTTCAACTTGCAGCCTGTTGGTCAAATACAGCCTGTGAAAGCAGGACGGCCCGGCAGCCAGCTTTTGCCGGACCCAGGACAGAGTGTTTGACCTGGACAAGTAGGGGGTAGGGAGGTCTGCGGTCAGGGAGAGCCCCACAGAGGAGCAGAGCTCAGCCTCCATGTTGGCGCCCGAACCTCCGTCGCTGACCAGACCCAGCACGTGGGGGGGAGAGGAGTTTGGTTACGGAGGGCCCTGCAGCCCATTGAGGCCTCGGCAGCTAGATGCAGAAGTTGGGCCCAACATGCAGACGCAACTCTGCTGGACCTCTCAGAACTGTCTCAGTTCTCCTCCCTGTTGGCAGCCTAACGTGAAGGGCTTGTGTTGTGAGTGACCATCTGCTCCTGCTAATTTTCTTGCCTAAGCTGCTAAGTGCAGTTTGTCACACTGAAACAGCTCAGTTAGGATAATGTAGATTTAAATATGAATAATAAGAATAAGTGTGAACATGTTGCAAACGTGTTTAAGTGGGAGCAGGAAGTGGCTTATAATAGGTGAGGGCACACTTCGGAATTGTCCCTTTGGAGTTCCATATTTACAGTAGCTGTGTGTGATCTCAGGCTGGAAGATAGGCTCTAACAGAGATAACAGAATTGGCAGGAGACCTATCATAACCTTCTGACATACAGAGATAAGAACAACACAGAAAAAGCTGCATGAATTGATGTGGAGCACATTTTTTTTGGACCAGTATTTATTTTGCTTTATGACTTCATTCATATTTATAAGTAGTATGTAAAAAGAAAATATTATTATCAACAATAATAATAAAACATGTTGGTCAAATACCCACCAGTTTTCACAGACGCGGCGATGGCTGAGTTTTGTTGACATTTAAAAACTAATTGGTTATTTTCCCTTGAAAGAAGGGCCAGATAGCTTTGCTTCCACCCACCTCTATTCTGTCACTATTCAGCTCCCTGGAGATGCTTAACATTACATAGTCTTGCTACGTCTCTACCATAATAATGACTGAATGCATAAAAGGCAAGGGGAAAAGGTAGAATAAACAGAACAGAATGAAGTAAAACAGCATGTTATCTATTTTATAATCAACTAAATGGGAAGCGAAAAAAGTGTAGGATACACAATTATAAAAAAAACCTTATTTCAAGAAACATTTACAGTTTTGTTGTTGTTATAATCAGAGTAACTCTACATCACAGGAATACAAATGTTCCAGGCTTTTACATAATGCATATAAAGTTACGTAAATGACAGAGCAGTTACAATGTTATGTAAAAGGAAGGATAAAATGTATTATCATAACTCAAGCTTTCTACTTTGATACAAATGAACAAAGTGTTTTTTGCCAAACATTAAAGCAGCAGTCCAAGCTACCGGTTTATTTAAAAAAAAAATTCCCTTTGATATGTGCATCAATACTGTACAATCCACATAATGATAAGTAATTAGCTAAATTGCCCGTCGATCCATTCTCCTGTGATCGATTGGTGAAGATTTGGCTCGTGGGTTCACTAAATGGCTGTCAGTGCAGCAGAAGAGAACCAAAGATGCAAAGTTCTGTGGGGAAGATCATGTGACCAGGCAGTCACTAGATACAATTGGTGCACTGCTAGAGAGAGGGCAGGGTTCAAAAATTGGTGTGCCAGAGCCTTTTTCAGAAGAGGAAGAAGATGTTACTTTGTAAATGGTTGCTATAGAAACAAAAAATGCTTGTTCCATTATAATACATTAAAAGTGTTATTCAGAGTTGTTTTAAAAAATAAAATGCAACAAGTATTTTCTCATGGTAGAAAACTGATTTATTAAAAAACAAAAACACACATGTAGGATATTGCTTGGTATGCAGCTTTAAAAGTCAATCTGCAGGTCACGTGACCCTTTATAGACTACCATTTCTGTGAAGATCTGGTAAAAAGTGGCAATATTATTTTTCTAAAATCTTTCACAATAACGAAAAATGGAGGAGAAATTGGTGATTTTTGTTTTGAGATGCACATTTGAAGACATTCACATATCTCTAATAATAACACACTGGAAATGTGGCTCAGTTCCTACTGTATGACAATTGGAAGCTCTCTGTATCCTAGAAACGTAGAGAGTAACTTGTTTTGTATGTGTGATATTTTGCTACAAACCTTCCATTGAGATTATAGATCAAATGTTCAGGTTTGTCCTGGGAAGCGATAGGCAAGGAAAATGATTTGCACAATTTTATATGTAGTGGAGGAGATTAGGGGCCATATAACGTCAGGTTACCTAAATAGGCAATGGACATTATTTTCCCTAAGTTTCCACTAAGTATTCCATGGGTATCCACTAAGCTAATGATATGTAAAAACAGCTGCCGTTTAACTTATTAGCATAGGGTTAATGTTGGGTTAGCTTGATGTTAATTCATGTCTTACCTTAAGGTGGCGTCAGCTCCGTCCAGAGCCTAAATAGAGAGAGAGACCTATGGGTGCTACTATAGTTGAGGTCTACCTGGATATCTGTGGTCTACCAAACTGTGGGTACGATTTACACGAGATGATGCTCTGCTTCAGCTGGAGTAGCTGTAAACACACTATATGGCGCTCTGGTTCAGCTGAAGCACCCTAAAACCCTTAACCTAAAAACCCCTACCCTAAGCCCCCCTACCAGTGGCATAGCAAGGCATGCGCAGGCCCCACACCAAATTTTTGTATTGTGTTTGGCTGCGCATGCCACCGGCACTCGCCTACTGTGCATGCGTGATCGGCTCTTTCCAACTGTGCATGCGTGATCGGCTCTTTCCTACTGTGTATGCGCGATTGTCTATCTCCTACCGTGCATGTGTGATCGGCTCTTTCCTAATGTGCACGCACGATTAGCTATCTCCTACCGTGCATGTGTGATCGGCTCTTTCCTAATGTGCACGCACGATTAGCTATCTCCTACCGTGCATGTGTGATCGGCTCTTTCCTAATGTGCACGCACGATTAGCTATCTCCTACCGTGCATGTGTGATCGGCTCTTTGCTAATGTGCATGCACGATTGACTATCTCCTACCGTGCATGCGTGATCGGCTCTTTCCAAACGCACATGCGCGAGCGGCTCTTTCCTACCGCGCATGCGCGATCGGCACTTGCCGGCTGCTCATGCGCATGCTCAATAGGTAAGAGCCGGTCGTGGATGCGCAGCAGCAAAATAATGCATTGTTCATGCTTGAGAGTCGGCCTTTCAAGGGCACGGGCCCCTGGCTTTGCACGGGCTATAGCTCGCCCCTGCCCTCTACCCTAAGCCCTTACCTAGCAATAATTTTGCGTAAATGTTTCGGTAGAACACACGCTATAGAAGCACCGACATATGTTTCTGTTTGAGGAGACATATATACAGTATATTGTACTTTGGAATCTAGTAAAATATGATCTCTCTCCTCTCCCTCTCTATCTCCTAAATAACATCAGGTTCAATCCCTGTGCTAACCTGAACGGTTAGGGGGAACACCTCTTTTGCATATCGTAACCCCTAATGGCTGGAAACAGAATAACCATACGTTATTTAAGGAGTAGCACTGAGATAACGTTATGTTATCTTCTTTGTTACATAAGATAATCAGTGCGCTGGTCTCTAATTTATGTTCAACTAATAAATGCAATAATTACCTTTTTAATTGTTGCCATGTATGGGACTAATCTAATGCACTAGAGAGTAATGAACCACTACTGCCATCACTGAGGTGGCGGCACAAACAAACATGCGAAAAATAGGTATGAACTTTAATTATGTAACAATTTACTGTGTGTTTTTTAATTGCTGTGACATGGCAGTAGTGTAGACGCTACTAAACATGCCACTTTTCCATGATATACACCATACCCCTGACGAAGCGGAGTGATCCGTGAAACGCATAGGGTGGAGTTTGCCATATTCTCACGCATGCGCGAACGGAGTTGCATCGATGTGCACTCATTCCTCATAGAGCGAGACTCGGGAGCATACTAGGAACCGGCTTGTGTTGTACCATCGTCTCTCACGAGAGAGCAAGCAAGTAAGCACCCAGGACAGCTGGAGCTCCGAGACGAGTAGAAGGGGAAAGAAGCCAAGTAAGCATCTTGTCGACCACTGGAGGATCAACGCGCCCCAGCGGGTCTAGAGGACATGCCGTTAGGACTCCAGAGGCGGTCGTTTGTGATGAAAAGCAGTTCCTTGCACCTAAATCATAGATTGTAAGCTCATCTGGACAGGGAGTATGTCTGTAAACATTCCTATGTACTGCGTACAGCACACTATACTGTTATTGTGAAATGCTTTGAGTCCTATTGGTAGAAAAGCGCTATATGAAATAAAGTTAATAAAGTTGTTATTATTGAGGGAGGGTTTTATAAATCAGTTCTGTAGTATTAGATAATACTGACTGTATTTAAAATGGTAATAATTAAACACCTAATGCCATTTAAAAAAATAATAATTGATGTACTGATCATACTTTGGTTGCTATTGCAACAATTTAGAAAGTCATATCCATTTCCTCTTTGGTAACTTACATTTTTATTAAGATTTTTCAGGGGAAACAATAAAATACAATACAAAATGTTAAAAAATAACATGGGGAAAAAAGGAGGGGGGAGGAGGACGATAGGCTACAGAACAGAGAGGGGGATATGGAAAATGAGGAGGGAGGGTTGCGGAGATTACATAGTATATTTTTAATTACAAGAGTAGCAATTTATCTGGTTTGTTACAGTATGCTAAGCGGCACATACTAACTCTTTTGAAACAGGCTCTCACACAAACCTTTTTGAGCTCTGCCCTTTGCCAACAAAGTATCACAAACAGATCTGTTGCAGTGTTCCAAGCAGCAGACTGTCTATTGCTCTGAAAGCTGTAACAATAATGCATTACACTTAGTAATATAATGTTAAATTGCTGCTGCAGGATTTCACAGACTGCAGCACAGTCAGAAGGCAGCCATTTTGATAACCCCACAAGCTGGATATTGGCCGAATTAATCACAGGTGAAGGGATTGATCAGCGGCTTAGGTAATTGTTTCTCATTAAAGCTACTCACCTGCTGCATAAAGTAAAATAAAAAAAGAAAGAGAAAAGGTGAATGCAGGACTGCTGCTTCAAGACTGAGTTGCGCTGTTAACATTCTTTCCTTCAAATTATTTCCTTTTTGGCTCTCGCTGCCACGTATCACATTTTGATACATTGGTTATAGCTAAAGTGTGTGATTCCAGGTGGGGTATATTGCTCAGCAGTCAACACTAGAGAATTCAAAATCATTTTTACTTAAATGTCAATTCTGTCCATAACACCCCCTTGACAGTTATTGGTTTATTTAAGTGCAGCAGTTATGGTCAATTTCCTCTTTGCCTTTTTTTTAATTTCTCCTTTCAGATTGCCTGTCTCTCTTTACTGTAAACTTCAATCCCTCCGACGTTTTGTTAATATAACTTTGTGTTACAATAGATCTGTATCTTTCTGTTATTATGTCAATCACTGTGTCCCTTCATCTATTTCCCTACCTACAGTGCATCTTTTTTTATATACTGTATACTGTAGTCAAGATACTTTCAAAGTTCTTGTCAGTATCTCATTATATAAAAGCCTCTCTGAATGTCTTATGAGAGACTACATAGCAAATGAAAAGAAAAATGTAAATGTTAAAAATGTCTTCACTATTTTTTCTCTATTCATTTAACCCCTGCACTTTCAAAGGGACTTCCCATACAGCTTTCTGGCAGTAATAGGGTTAAGTAAATATATTTGGGGTGGGGGGTGGGGAGGTTACGCTCAATCTCGAGGGTTACTACAGTTTATAAAAAAGGATACAAACATTTGACATTGGTTAAGACCCTAAATCAGGGGTGGCCAACTCCAGTTCTCAAGGGCCACCGCCGGGTCAGGTTTTCAGGACATGCTTGCTTCAGCACAGGTGGATTAATCAGTTGACTCAGGGAGGGACCAAAGGAGCTCAGGGCTGCAGGGGAATCTCGGACAAGTAGCAATTACATCATCACGGAAGTGTGGAGACGCAACCCACAAGGACGGAGTTTGAGAGCGCAGGCAAACTAGTATGGACCTTATTGAAACTTTAATATATAGAAAAATCTGGTTAGTGCAATCAGTATATATTCAGAGAATAAATTTTTTTTAGTAAAATGAATGCTTTTAGAATCCTTTTTTTGTGCTGTTTTTTATCTTCTTGACAATCCACTAGGGCAGGGGGCGCAACTCCAGTCACTGTGTCACGTGTGCCGAAGCAGGGATATCCTGAAAACCTGACCTGTTGCTGGCCCTTGAGGACTGGAGCTGCCCACCCCTGCGTTAGACACTTGATAATTGAGGGTGATATTGTGAGGAATACATTGTAGCACTGTGTGTCGCATTGCAGTACCTTGGACAGCTGCTTCTCTCCACTGGCTGAAAGCCAAATGCTTCAGTATTCAGGGGAGTGGCTGCCGATCTAAATGTCTTCCAGAATCCTCAGAGGCCCAAAATTGTAGCAAATCCGGTGCTTTATTATTTATTGGGCTATTTCCTTCCACAAAAATCTGCTGCAACAGGATTCTTATGGTTGATTAGAGTTCGCTTGATATTTGGCACCCAATCCTTGTAAAAGTACAGACTACTTCCAGTGATCCTGATCTTACTTTACCTTTACCTTTGTTCTGGCCAAAGATGTTCTTACTGTATACTTACTTTGTCTTTAGTCAGCTCCTAGGATCCATGATTCTTATCTTTTTGGTAACCCACTTACAGACATTTGTGACTCTTGATTGGCCCAGGAATCTGTTCCTTAGATATTGTAACCGATTTAAATAGCTGGGCATATTGCTCAACATTTGCATATTACATATTGATAAACTGGCATCTGAAAACACATGCCAAGTTAGGAAACCTTCGCAAAAAATATAGCCTAAATGACTTGATTGGCAATCCTCAACTATGGTGGCATTGTTTACAGTGCATTTGGCACTGTTTATTTTTATTCATGCTGATAATAGTTTATAACACGGTTGGGCAACTCCAGTTCTTAAGGGCCACCTGCAAGTCAGGTTTTCAGGATATCCCTGCTACAGCACAGGTGGCTCAATCAGTGGCTCAGTCGAAGACATAACGGCCTTCCCATAACATCATGTTGGTGGAAAGAGTATGTGTGAGGAAGGGCACCGGATATAGAGAAAGAAGATGAAGATTAAATTGTTTTACTACAATGATCTTCAAGCAAGTGAAGAGACACATGGGCTGCAATCAAAGGTTCACTGTTGGACACAATGGTGATGAATTACATTAGGCCATCACTCGGGCCCTGGATTAGGCCTCTATTGAGACCTCGAGACAGATTTATGACAGCATGATTTTTAGTTTTTATTGCATTTTTGTGGGAGGCCTTTGAAAAGGTGAAGTTGATTAGTTACTGGGGTTTGTGGACCCTGAAGCATCTGGAGGACTTCAGCATGGATGCAGTATGTACATTTTTCTTATCGTAACCCCATCGGTGGCAATGATTCTACTACCTAGGCTCATCATAAGAAACCTAGGGAGCCTTACTGTACTGAAGGGATTAATGGTTAATGACCCCTTTATTTATTGTATGTATTTATTTAATTAATTGGTGAGTCATGGAATGATGTGAAACAATCAGATTTTTATGATGTTTGGCGCAAATTGTGCCTTGATTGTGTCTCTGAATTCCAAGGCTTTACAGAGACCGTTGCAGAAGTTACTCAAAGTGTTGTGCAAATGTAAATATCTCAACTTAGAGGTGGAAACAGAGGATATTGATGAATTGCTGGTATCACATTCTAAGGAGCTACGCAATTAAGACGTGTTGCAATTAAAACAGCAAAAAATTGCAGATGAAGAAGAGGCACAATAATCTGTTGAAGAGATTCCTCCTGGTAAAGCCTTAACAACAAAATATTTGAGGCATTTAAGCACATTGATAGTGCCTTTGTCATATTGGATGTAAATAACCCCAACATTGAATGCAGCTGTTCAGTCAGTCAAGGGATGTCCAACCTAATCACCTGCTACAGAGAACTCTACAGGCAGAAAAGGAAAGAATCTGTGCAGACTTCCTTATAGAGCTTCTTCTAGAGAACCAACTCATCCACTCCACCTAGGACTCCTGCGAGTAGTCCACTTACATCACCTCCAAGAAGTCCTTCCCAATCCCCTGCAAGAAGTCCTTCCCAATCCCTTCCAAGAAGTCCTTCCAAATCCCCTCCAAGAAGCCCTTCTAAATTCCCCCCAAAAAGCCCTTCCAAATCCTCCCAAGATACCCCCTGAATCACCTTGTACCCTTCAATAATTGATATTACTTATACTGTACTGTACTGTACTGTATATAATGATATTGAATAAATATAATATTTATATATATAATTACTGTATGTATGGTGTATACTATTGCCACGTGCACAATATTCTGGGTCATTTTGTGTTAACAAGGCCCTCTTGAACTTGGTCAGTAAGGTAACATCAATTTACAACTTTACAACAGTGTTCCTATGGGAAAAAAGGTTTCCCTATACAATGCTTCAGTATCCAACACTATTTTCAAGAATGCATTGTGTGCGATAACCGAGGAATGACTGTACTGGACATTCTTTAAAAAATGCTAGTTCACTGCACTCCAAATAAGTAACATACCAGTTTTGCCCGATTTTATAAGGCAATATTTTTTTCAATAAAGTAATATTGAGTCCATACTCGCCTTCTAGTCGGGCTTTGCTGCCCAGTGCACATCCGCCCTTGTGTCAGCGATTAACACAGTCACAGTGCATGGGCGAGAAGTCGAGCATGTGCAGATGGATACTGTGTCAATAGCTTACATAGGACCGAATGCATGCACTCCTTTTGGTCCTGTGTAAGCGATTAACACATTAGCCATCTGCGCATGCGCGTGAGCTCTCACACATGCGTGCGAGCTCTCACACATGCGCAGATGGCTACTGTCTAAATAGCTGTAAGTTAAGATTATAGCTGTGTAAGCTATAAACACAGTAGCCAGCATTGTGGTGCTGTGATCGGTAGGGAGGAGACAGTTAACTGTTCTTTCCAGCTACTACTGGAAGTAGTGGGGTTGCCTTATATTCAGGGTCGACCTAAAATCGGACAAATACAGTATTCGTGCAAGACTCACCACCTGTGATCATTGTTCTAATCATGTAACAGGAAGATGCAAGCAGGACTTTGTTGAAAATACTTAATAAAATATTTATTGCCTTGAAACAGGTACCGATGAACCAAGCCATCATAGGGTTCAAATACACTGTTTATCGTGTATTGTCAATTAATAAAGGATAGCTTTCTGCTGGTGTTCTGCAATAAATGCTCCTTTGAATACATTAGTACAGTCACTAGGAAGCAAGCAGCTCAGTATGAGTTAAATCCTGTTTCCATCCACTCATTCATTAGTACTGCGGAGGTGGGAATGTAGCAGGATATTTTTAATCATTTAAGCCTTTCATCTTCGTATATTGAATTCTGTATCAAGAGAAAAGAGCAACATGATAAAAAAAATCTTACTTTTATTAATGAGTGAGCTTTGGTGTCTGGTAATAACAACTACAGTATATGGGTGGAAGAATATTGCTGATTGCCAAGATGATATTTAATTGACCTGGTTGCTAAAGAAGACCTGCAGAAAGGCTGCAAAGATAAACAAACCCAGAGCTTTATTGCTGAAATGCAGTATTAGTTAGATTTTCTCTTGAAATAAAGTTCAGCATCGGCACATTCTTTGGATTCCTGGGGCCTGGTTTACGCACAGAAAGTATTATATGTAAGACCTGTCAAATTAAATGACACACACTTCCCACAGAGGTGTCTGGCAAGCTGAAATAAACAGAGGCAGAATACAATCAAACAGCAGACATGCAAGTCATCGATTTTTATATGTAACAAGTGGGGATAATATGAAAACGTTTTCTTCTTGGTGCAGGGAAAGCGCCTGTATTTGTCTACAGAATAATACATGGTACATAAATGCAGTAGATATTTCCATGCAGGAAGAAGAATATAATTTGGCTTAAAATAGCAGTCCCTGTTAAATAATTCAAAACACTTCCCTAGGTGTATATAACACTGCAATGCATCACAAAGCATAAACCCAAGAAGCACATCAACGAATATCAAGGCATTAATTAAATACATGATGTTTTAGTTAGTTCGGTACATACAGATGTAATAAGACCTCCTGCTCTCGGTGCTGAGAATGAACAAGCAAAAGTGCGCAGCGCTGGGGACAGTGTCTACCGTGATACAGCTGCAGGGGCTTCCCGCTGATTTATGTGACCCTTCCCCCCCCACAGCATTAACCCTTCAGTGTTGTGGTCATGTGACTGCGTGTGGCAGTGACACCGAGTACAGTAAGTCTTACTACATCTGTACATTCACGTAAGAAAGACAGCCGCCACTGAAAAACAGGAGAAACTACCGGAGAAGTCCCCGTAGGTGTATGTGATCATCTTAAAAAGGGACCGCAAAGGGGAGTTGGGATTAAGTCGTAAGTGGGTCCAGGCCAGGGCTGGCCAACTCCAGTGCACAAGGGCCACCGCTAACACGTCAGATTTTCAGGATATCCCTGCTTCAGCATAGGTGACTCAATCAGTGGCCATGAGAGACATTTAGCACCTCGCTTCTAATACATAAAAACTGGTCAATGCAGAAATATTTAGTAGGCAGACTTGTGCTGTGGTAATCTCCCGGGAGTATGGTATAGGAAGATAGGTGTTTGGATACCATTCATATCTATGATCTGTTTAAAAACCTTGGCTTCCAATGTGATTCACCCATGTAAGAATATTGGGTTAAAATCAATGGTGTGTGTATCTGTGCAGAGCTCCTCCGTCAGGAGTGAATGGATAGGATAATGCCCAGTCCTGTGCCCTTTGATACTTGGTTGTAGATATGTTAACAGTGTTAAATAACTTAACCACATAGAAATGAAAAGACCATACATTTTGCAGTTATCAATTTATCCCCATTTGTTAAATAAAAGCAAACAGTTTAATTGTAGTTAACGTCTATGTATGTCAAACTTGCGGATCTCTGTGGGAATGTCATACAGTATGTGTTTTAATTTGACAGCTGTTACATATTGTACACTATGAGGAAGAAGGCAAGCCACAGGAATTAAACATGTTCTGGAGCCAAACCTTATTCTATATTCTAAGATACGAAAAGAAATGTCAGTAATACCTCACATGCGTTATGACCCCTAACACGCTGTAGCAGTGGTGGTCAATTTCAGTCCTCAAACCCCCCCAACTGGTCATGTTTTAAGGATATCCCAGCTTCAGTAGAGGTGGCTCAATCAGTGGCTGAGTCGAAGACTGAGTCACTGATTGAGCCACCTGTTCCAAAGCTGGGACTGACTGTGCCATCTGTGCCGAAGCAGGGACTGATTGAGCCACCTTTGCAGAAGCAGAGACTGATTGAGCCACCTGTGCTGAAGCAGGGACTGATTGAGCCACCTGTGCCAAAGCAGGGACTGATTGAGCCACCTGTGCCGAAGCAGGGACTGATTGAGCCACCTGTGCTGAAGCAGGGACTGATTGAGCCACCTGTGCCGAAGCAGGGACTGATTGAGCCACCTGTGCTGAAGCAGGGACTGATTGAGACACCTGTGCTGAAGCGCCAAAAGTGTACTCAACGCTTCACAAAGAATACAGTACAGGGAATTATAATTATACAATAAGTGCAGCAAAATCAGACAACAGGAAAGGAAATCCCTGCCCTGAAGAGCTTACAATCTAAGAGGTTTAATGGGAAACTTACAGAGACAGCAGGTGAGGGAGTAAGTGCTGTAGATGGCAGTGCTTGGTCACAATGGGTGGTAGGAGTGACTGAGTGTGGGACAATAGCCATGAGTGCAGGCTATTGGGATGCTTGATTTGTGGGGTAAAATTTAAGGAAGGTCAGTGTTAATGAAAAGGTTAACACCATTTACAGAGAAAGAGGTGGCAGTGAGGCATGAGTGAGATCAGGTGTGTATGTCTGGCTTCAGGCTTAGGGGAGATCCCCAGCATCAAGGAAGGAGTAGATAGAGGGTGTGAATAGAGAATTTGTGTGGGTGTTTTTTTATAGACGGGTAAAGAAGCTGTTAGGAGACAGGTGTATAAATAATGGTGCAGTGGGGAGTGGGGAAGTTGGAGAGAACAGAGATGTTCACAAAGGATTAAGGAAACAGTAAACGGAAAAAGCAATAGGGAGGGCATAGTGAGATGCAGGAGGAGAGAGTTCCAAGGTACTGGAGGATAAAAGTGTACAAATTAATCACAGATGTTAAAAGTTAATGTCTCACAGTGGCTAAGTTGTAATGCAGAGTCCAGATCTTCCTCCAATCTTCACCTCCAATTTCAACTCCAAAATTAACTCTTGTAGACACTTTTGATGCACCCTTATGATGTGACACAGCCTTACCCTGAAAACCTGACCTGGTGGGGGAGCTTGAGGATTGGAGTTGAGCACCACTGCACTAGGGTCTACTTCAATCGACTAGACTTACAAAGTGGACTTTCTTGGTCAGTTGGCAGTAATTGGTGTTTCCACCCATCCATTGCTTGTCTTGTAAGTTTTTTTATTTATTGTTTTAGGAAGACACTGAAATCTCACTAGTGTAAACTAAAACCCACACAATAACCCGGTGCCTCCGCCTGGAGATTAAATACCCGAAGGCATCGGTTGTGGTTTTGTTCTTTCCTTCTCACCACCTGCTGATGAGAGGAGCAGCAAGAGTTATGTTTCCGTATTGATCTGTTCCTCTCTACTGATGTACAAATGTGTTTATATACTTACAGCCGTATCACTAAGATACGCCCGTTCCTCTGTTACTCAACTGCTAAAACTCTGACTCAGGCCCTCATTCTCTCACGTCTCGATTACTACAACCTCCTGCTGTCCAGCCTTCCTACCTCTCACCTGTCTCCCCTACAATCTATCCTAAACGCTGCTGCCAGAATCACTCTACTCTTTCCTAAATCTGTCTCCGCATCTCCCCTCCTGAAATCCCTCTCCTGGCTTCCAATTAAATCGCGTATCTCACACTCAATTCTCCTGCTCACTTTTAAAGCTTTACATTCTTCTGCCCCTCCTTACATCTCAGCCCTAATTTCTCGCTATGCACCATCCCGACTCTTGCGTTCTTCTCAAGGATGTCTTCTTTCTACCCCCTTTGTATCTCAAGCCCTCTCCCGCCTTAAACCTTTCTCACTTTCTGCCCCTCACCCCTGGAATGCCCTTCCCCTCAATACCCGACTAGCTCCCTCGCTATCCACCTTTAAGACTCACCTTAAGACACATCTGCTTAAAGAAGCATTTGAGTAGCACTGGATAATCATGGACACATGACACATAAAGCTTGGCCCCCTGCAGACGCACTTACTAGTATTCCCTCCTACTGTCTCTGTACGTTCTCCCTACCTACCAATTAGATTGTAAGCTCCACGGAGCAGGGACTCCTTCCTTAATGTTACTTTTACAGTATGTCTGAAGCACTTATTCCCATGATCTGTTATTTATATTATTAGTTATTTATATGATATGTATTACTACTGTGAAGCGCTATGTACATTTATGGCACTATATAAATAAAGACATACAATACAATACAATAAATCTGAAAGTTGTGGGGTTGTAGATGTGGCCAATCAGATTGCTCCGTATCCCTGCCCTGCCCCGCACGCCTCTCATTGGCCTGCGTGGCTCTATGGCTCTGACGTCACCCAACTGCCACTCTCTTCTCCTCCTCACCCAACTGCCACACACACACACACACAAGCACCCGGCCACTGTCCTCTTCACCCAGCTCACCTCCCCACCCTATGCCGCCCCCCACCCATCACCCCCCCAGCTCACCTCCCCGCCGGCTCCCCCCATCACCCGCACCACCAGGCTCCGCCGCTCTCTTCTGTCCCGCTCACCCCCTGCGGCCTCCTCCTTCACACAGCCAATTCTCGGTGAGGGTCGGCCAGTATGGAGCAGCTCGGGCCTGCTGCTGGCCTCTGGTTCCTCTGCCCTGCTCTGCTCCCGCTGCATGGCCGCTGTTCCCACTGCACTCTCGGCTCCTCCTGCCTCTGCCGGTGTACGTTGAGGATGGTGGCGGAGGAGGGTGGGGGGTACAGCGCCCGAGAAAGCTGCCGCTGAGTGCCGCACGGGACTGTGGGCGGGCGGGGCCTGCGCCCGAGAAATCCGCCGCTGAGCACCGCACAGGACTGCGGGGGGGGCGGGGCCTGAACCCGAGAAAGCCGCCGCTGAGCACCGCACGGGACTGTGGGGGGGGCAGGGCCTGCACCCAAGAAAGCCGCCGCTGAGCGCCGCATGGGGGGGTGGGGGGGGCGGGGCCTGCACCCGAGAAAGCCGCCGCTGAGCACCGCACGGGACTGTGGGGGGGGCAGGGCCTTCACCCAAGAAAGCCGCCGCTGAGCGCCGCATGGGGGGGCGGGGCCTGCGCCCAGAAAGCCGGTGCTGAGTGCCGCACGGGACTGACACCTCTATGTGTGTGTCTCACTGTTTGTGTGTGTGTGTGTGTGTCACTGTTTGTGTGTGTGTGTGTCTCACTGTGTGTGTGACTGTGTGTGTGTCTCACTGTTTGTAAGTGTGTGACACTCTGTGTGTGACACTCTGTGTGTGTGACACTCTGTGTGTGTGACACTGTGTGTGTGACACTGTGTGTGTGACAATGTGTGTGTGTGTGATACTGTGTATGTGTGATACTGTGTATGTGTGATACTGTGTGTGTGTGATACTGTGTGCGTGTGTGTGTGTGTGTGTATGTGTGTGACACTGTGTCCCCCCTCCTGTCCACTGTCCCCACCCCCCTCCTGTCCACTGTCCCCACCCCCCTCCTGTCCACTGTCCCCCCCCCTCCTGTCCACTGTGCCCACCCCCCCCCCTCCTGTCCACTGCCCCCCCCCTCTTGTCCACTGTCCCTCCCTCCCTCCCTCTGGGGGGGACGGGACAGAGAAAGAGAGGGAGCACAGAAATAGGGGGAGTGGAGGGAGCGGGAAATTTAACTCACGGGCCATGGCTGGTATATCAGGTAGTGCATGATATAAAGCTTAGCCCCCTGCAGACGCACTTACATGAACTCCCTCCTACTGTCTCTGTACGTTATCCCTACCCACCAATTAGACTGTAAGCTCCTCGGAGCAGGGACTCCTCTTCCTTAATGTTACTTTTATGTCTGAAGCACTTATTCCCATGATCTGTTATTTATATTATCTGTTATTTATTTGATTACCACATGTATTACTACTGTGAAGCGCTATGTACATTAATGGCGCTAAATAAATAAAGACATACAATACAATACAAAACCAGGTGATAGTACGCAGGCATATTGCTCGCATATTGCAGTGACAGAGTTTTAGGTACACAACATGAAAATAATTTAGGGGTCTCTGGGGGGGATTCACAAAGCTCTGGCCATCAGAGCTTGGTTGGCGTTAACTGCTATTCAAGTCAATGTCCATTAACGGTGATTGAGCTCCGATGCCTGTTATCAGAGTTTTGTAAATCCGTGTGTAGAGTGGCGGCCGCCCTGAGTCTAAAGCGGCCGCCACCGCGGGTAATTTAAAACCCCGTTCAGACACGGGCTTTTTTTTTCTTCTTTTGCCACCGCAGGCGCTTCCATTGTTCAGTGCATTAGCGCTGAATGGAGAAACAGGCCGCGCACGGCCGCAAGATGCAGCTGGCGCGCGGCCAATTCCGGCGTGAAAATTGAAAGAGCAGGGAAAAATGCGGGCAAGCTTTAGATTAAGCTTGGCCGCTGCAGTATGCATCAAGGATGTGATGCTACTCTGAAGCAAGATAATGCACCAGACTAATCAAAGAAATGTATATAATGTAATGTTTCACTGGGGGGGAGGGGGTTTGCTTTACTCTGGATCAGGAAACTAAATACAAATATGGAATAAGTATCTGACGTCTAAATGTAACTTAGGTTGAACTTGTTAGACATATGCTTTTTATTTTTCAACCTCACCCAATACTGTATGTAACTATGTACAAATATAGGATAGGTCTTAGGATAGAGATCAATAGGAGTTTTATTTGATACCTATGTTGCAATTGTTATGCCCCAAAATTGAGCCACTTTTGCTTTCGTACATAGACCTCCATAAAGTGAGTATTCCGTTTTCTGAAATAATACTGTACTGTAAACAATGCCACATAGCTAAGGATTGGCATTCAAGTAATTTAGGCTTCATTTTTTATGGAGGTTTCCTAACTTGGCATGTGTTTTCAGATGCCAGTTTATCAATATGTAATATGCAAATAGTTGAGCAATATTGCCCAGATATTTAAATCAGTTACAATATCTAAGGAACACATTTGTGGGCCAATCAATTAGTCGCAAATATCTGTAAGTGGGTTACCAAAAAGATAATCATAGTTTCTAGAAGTTGACTAAAGACAAAGCAATTACTGTATAAGAACATCTTTGGCCAGAACAAAGGTAATGGTAAAGTAAGATCAGGGTCCTTTTACAACAGGCCTGCACAACTCCAGTCCTCGAGGGCCGCAAACAGGCCAGGTTTTCAGGATATCCCTACTTCAGCACAGCTGGCTCAATTAGTGGCTCAGTATGACTGAGCCACTAATTGAGCCAGCTGTGCTGAAGTAGGGATATCCTGAAAACCTGGCCTGTTTGCGGCCCTCGAGGACTGGAGTTGTGCAGGTCTGTTTTACAAGGATTGGGTGCCAAATAGCAGCAAACTCTAATCAACCATAAGAATCCAGTTGCAGCAGATTTTTTGTGGAAGAAAATCACCCAATAAATAATAAAGCATATTATTTACCACAATTTGGGCCTCCAAGGATTCTGGAAGGCATTTAGATCCAAAACCACTCCCCTGAATACCGAAGCATTTGACTTTCGGCCAGTGGAGAGAGGCAGCTGTCCAAGGTACTGCAATGCGACTCACGTAGTGCTACAATGTATTCCTCACAATATCACCCTCAACTATCAAATGTCTAACCTAGGGGTGGGAAACTCCAGTCCTCAAGGGCCACCAACAGGTCAGGTTTTCAGGATATCCCTGCTTCAGTACAGGTGGCTCAATCAATGACTCAGTCAAAGACTGAGTCACCTCTGCTGAAACAGGGATATCCTGAAAACCTGACCTGTTGGTGGCCTATGACGGCTGGAGTTGGCCACTTCTGCTCTAACCCAACAGTACCACTTGTAATTAGCAAACAGAACAAGACTCATCTTAGTTTCCAAAATCAGCAAGTTAGGGGAGACTTTTCTGACTTGTAATCTCTCTGCAATATTTGTTTCCTTTTTCTATTTTTATCTGTCACTGGAAGATGTACTCTCACACCCCCCCCCCTCCCTCATCTCTCTCTGATCAAGCTGTATCTCGTCTCTCCTTCTGTCTAGGGACTTTGTGTGTTTGAAACTGAAACACCTGGCTGTGGCATCTCCTCCTTTTTTGTTTTCTCTCAAGTTATTACTGAAACCCTTATATACAGCACTCTGGCTTCCTTTATGAAGATGCATATTTAGCTCAAAGCCAATAGTTTGGTAACAATGCACACTCCACTCGAGTTTCTTTTCTTTTTAGATGGTGCCGGATTCAGAGAAATCAGCAGGCACCCTTTCACTACCATATATGCAATCAGGGCAACAGGAAAAGCTTTATCTGCCGCAAACAGAATACATTAAGGAACTATCCTGTTTGTGGGACAGAGCTTTTCTTGTTGCCAGGATGCATATTTATGTGAAGGGCGTGCAGTGGTTAAGACCAGCTAATGCCATGTGGATAGTTAACACTGTTAGTGCTGTTCTATGATAAAGTGGTCATTTTTACTCTAAATAGAACTTGACATTCTTGGTAACATACTGTACTGTATGTATGTTTGTATGTATGTATGTATATCTTTATTTATATACTGCCATCCAGGTACATAACGCTTTACAATACATGTGACATAATATTATAACACATAATGGGAATAACGTTCAGACATAAAACAATAGGAAAAGGAGTTACTGCCCCGAAAAGCTTACAATCTAAGTGATAAGTGGGGTTAACTTACAGAGACAGAAGTAGGGTATTCTGGTAAGGGCACTTACAAGGAGCCAAGGTCTATGCATGAGATGTATAGTATCTGTATCTCTCTTATATATACTGTATATATATATATATATATATATATATATATATTATATATCTAAAGGAAAAACAAACAGAAAACAGGTGCACTCTGTCACGACTGTGCTCGCCACAAACCTGGGTCGGACCGCGTGGCTGAGGTGGGGTTGTAAAAGCACCGACCTTAGACCACGCAGGCGGATCCGGATTGCGCAGTTCGTAGTCGTACGTAGCAGGATCAGGATAGGAGAAGACAGCATCGTCGGTGGACACACCAGGGTCAGGACTGGAGACATCAGGGTAAACGTTGTTCAAGCAGGAGTTCAGCAACAGGTAGTCAGGAGAGCCCCGCTTCAGCTTAGGAGCGCGGGAGTGGGTTCTGCGCGTGCGGCGACCATGGCCCATGGTACTGGTCTCAGGAGGTGGTAGACAAACCAGAGTAGCACACCGCCTAGCTGCACTGGTAAACCAGTGCTTCAGCGCAAGAGTCCTGAGCGGGCTGGGAAATCCTCCGTTTCAGCGCAGGAACCAGGACACAGCCTCTGCAATAGGGAAAGAGCAGCAGGCCCCAGGAACCAGGAAGCTGAAGAAACACAGGGGAAACCTCCGCTTCAGCACAGGCGACAGGAACAGACCGCTGCGTGAATATAGCAGCCGGTCACAGGAAACAAGGAGCTGAAGTAACAAGGAGAGTACTCAGCTTCAGCACAGGAAACAGGAACAGACCGCTGCGTGACACTAGCAGCCGGTCTCAGGAACCAAGGAGACAGACAAGACAAGGCTTATGGCAGAACACAGAGACATCCAGGAAGGACTATGCTCGGCAGGGAGCATTGTGGGAAAGCAGTACTTAAAGGTCAGAGAACCAATGGCAGAAGGGGCATGTGGCAGTATTGCTTTGGTGAGTGAATCCAGGCTGCAGTAAATATCAGGGGAAGTGTTCCAGGACTGCACAGACTGCAAGGTAAGGCAAACAGTAAACCAAGGAGCGGATTCCTTACAGTACCCCCCCTTCACGTGAGACCTCCGGGCGAACAAGACGACTCATAGAGTTGGGGGACCAGGAGTTGTTCCTGAACCGTCTAGGATTGGTGTTATAGTCATAGTCCAGAGACTCGTGGTCACTCCTTTGTGTACCCCCACCCCCCGGAGAGCACTGCGGCCAGACAGGGCCATCCATGGGTCTCGGGGACATCGAGTTGTTCCTAAAGATTTTTAGGCGGAAAGGGGATCCGTAAACGAGTAGTTCCTTGGTGAGTACTGCTGTTCTAGGATATGAGAGTGGTGGTAGAGATATCATTGGTACATGGCTCGCCCCGCGAAATGGCTTGGGAATCCAAGGCTGTGAAGAACCAGAGGGTTCCGGAGCAGAAACAGCAGAAGAACCCCCACTGGGAACCCAGTCTTTAGTAATGGGACCAGAATTTAGGATAAGCGGCCTTGATAGTTGATCGAATATACCTGGGCGACCTTCGGGACAGACAAAGTCTTGGCTGACCTCTGCATGTAGGAATTTGAGAGGGACTTCTCCTCCAGAGGTCTCCCAGGTAGTGGTCAGCAAGGGTATAGGGTGGATGGGAGCATTTCCCGGTATTGGTATGGAAGGTGACAAGGCAAGCAGTAAACCAGACATAGAGACCGAAATCTTGGGATACGTACAGAGTATTTCCAACTCAAAGGAAATAACAGGGGCAACAGAAGGTTCCGAGGGGGAAAACCATCGTTTCACAGAGGCAGAGAAGCACTCAGCAGTGGAGCTCCCAAATACTGGGGAACCCTCAGTGGGAGATAGTATTGTCTGGGGAGTAGGAATAGGCTTTGGGGCTTTAATATCAGAAACTTGAGAATCAGTCAGAGCAAGGGTAGCGGAGGGAGGGGAGCTAACCTCAGAAGCTGAAGTCTGTACTTCAGTGACAGGAACCTGAGAGACTACAAAAACAGCAGCGAGTAAAGGAATTGACTCCGGAGCTGGAGGCTCGGAATCCATAACAGAAACATCTCGCAAAGCAGGGGTACCGATAGGAGAACTAGCATCAGGAGCTGATGCCTGGGAATCAGTGACTGGTAATGGGAGAGTAATGATGGGAGTTAAAGAGACAATAAGCTGTAAGTTGGAACCGTGGAAACTCTCAATAGCAGAAACCTTTGAAGTAAAAGGAGTCTTATCCAAAACTGCAAGGGCCCTAACAACAGGGGTGCTTGTCATGACAAAAACAGATTTAGGCGTGTTTACTAGTGCAAAATTTCTGATAACGGGACTCCTAGCCAGTGATGAGGGTGTCAGGGTTTGACTAGTGAGAAAATCAGATATAGTGATAAGTGACTTAGAATCAATCACTGAGGTTCTAGGTTTGCTGGACATGTGTGAGAAAGTACCCTTTAAGACAGGAATTTTAATTTTTACCCCGAGTAACCCAACGGTTGCTGGAGCACGTTTAGCTGCAGTGCTGAGAGACTGAGGTTTAGCAAGGGCAGTAAAACTAAATAGCTCAGATTTAAACACCAGGACTTGTAATATAGGCAGGGTGGTCTCAGACTGTACTAAGGGGGTAACAACAGATATGCTGATCCCTGGAGGGTTTGCATGGGCAGAGAAATCAGGGGAACTAACAGCAAGGACGACCTCTATAGAAAGAGATTCTGAATCTGAAGGGAGGTTTTTACCTCTCTGAGTATCAGGGCCGGCAAGGCAAATTTCAGAGAGAGGGGAAACTGTGTGCAGGCTTCTAGCTAGCACATATGAAAAAGCGTCGCTTTTGAGTGAAAACAGTGTGTCAGCAAACCCTCCTGGGAACACCACATGAACCCCAGGAGGGGCATACTGACCACTGTACGGTTTTAACCCTAAGCTTTGAGAAGGGGAGAACACAGACAGTACACGGGGGTTAATCATAACTGTACTGGTCTCTGAAGTGGGTATTTGGTAAGGAGTGTCTGGGAAACCAGAAATGACTGCATATTCCACGATGTGGGGACTATGTGCTGAAGCAGGGATCATTGCTCTCTGGGTGACAGACTGATTCAGCGAAGTACCCGGGAATGGGAACTCTGCGACCAAGCTTAGGGAAAAACTTGGTAACTGAATATATTTAACTGGAATCAGAACTTTAGCCGAAGTTTCAGGGGGCACAGCAGCTGAGACTTGAGCTGAAGCAGGGGTTTTATAGCAAAAACTAACTAAGGATTCAACAACCTTGGGGAAGTCATTTAATGCAATCTCTGTTGTAGGACTTGGGGACACATTCTCTGAGGCTAGAATGAAGGCATTAGCTTGGAGGCAGCAAGAATTTACAGGAGTTAATGCAGACAGTACCAGAGAGTAGAACATAGAGAGTTTTTCCTCTGTAATAGGTGAGACAAGGGATCTTTCCTCTGGAGCTAGGGACGTGACCATGGCTGGCGGGGAACAGGGGGTTACCAAAGGGGACTCAGAGAGCTGCCCCACAGGGGTTAATACAGGAATGACCCTGGGAACAGAACTTAGAAATTCAAACTGAGTATGTGGAGGTAGGAGGGATTCGTTTTCTGACAGGGAAGGCATACAGAACTGCCTAGCAGGGGTTAAAGCAGGAAAAACTTCAAGGGCTGAAAAGGGAGATTCAGAGTTAGGAATAGAGGGAAAAAGGGACTTGTTCTCGGATACTAGAGCCTTAGTGTTGGCTAGAGAAATATACATATATTCCAGGGGAACTTCACAGGACTGATCAGCAGGGGTTAACGTAGACGTATCATTGGTGTCAGAGTACCCGGGTGTACAATCAGGGCTAGGGACCGTGGCAGCTTCTACGTTAGGGGGCAGTGATAGTGGGTCAGTTTGGTCATCTCCTGGAGAGGGAGATACGTCCCCAGGTTTAGCGACAGGACTGGCAGCACAGGTGGACTGCCAAGCGGCAGCGTAGCTGGCGAGGAGAGGGTCCTGTTCCTTTATGCAAATGTCCAAAGTCAGGGAAAGTACACGGAGTGTGTCTTGAGCATGAACCAACATGAAGAGAGGGCCCTGTTGTACTACGGGAATGTCCAATGATAAGGCCAAGGCAAAGAGTATATCTTGGGGTTGTAAAAGCACCGACCTTAGACAGCGCAGGCGGATCCGGATTGCGCAGTTCGTAGTCGTACATAGCAGGATCAGGATAGGAGAAGACAGCATCGTCGGTGGATACACCAGGGTCAGGACTGGAGACATCAGGGTAAACGTTGTTCAAGCAGGAGTTCGGCAACAGGTAGTCAGGAGAGCCCCGCTTCAGCTTAGGAGCGCGGGAGTGGCTTCTGCGTGTGCGGCGACCATGGCCCATGGTACTGGTCTCAGGAGGTGGTAGACAAACCAGAGTAGCACACCGCCTAGCTGCACTGGTAAACCAGTGCTTCAGCGCAAGAGTCCTGAGCGGGCTGGGAAATCCTCCATTTCAGCGCAGGAACCAGGACACGGCCTCTGCAATAGGAAAAGAGCAGCAGGCCCCAGGAACCAGGAAGCTGAAGAAACACAGGGGAAACCTCCGCTTCAGCACAGGCGACAGGAACAGACCGCTGCGTGAATATAGCAGCCGGTCACAGGAAACAAGGAGCTGAAGTAACAAGGAGAGTACTCAGCTTCAGCACAGGAAACAGGAACTGACCACTGCATGAGACTAGCAGCCGGTCACAGGAACCAGAGAGCTGAAGACAACAAGGAGAGTACTCCGCTTCAGCACAGGAAGAGACCGCTGCGTGACACTAGAAGCCGGTCTCAGGAACCAAGGAGACAGACAAGACAAGGCTTATGGCAGAACACAGAGACATCCAGGAAGGACTATGCTCGGCAGGGAGCATTGTGGGAAAGCAGTACTTAAAGGTCAGAGAACCAATGGCAGAAGGGGCGTGTGGCAGTATTGCTTTGGTGAGTGAATCCAGGCTGCAGTAAAAATCAGGGGAAGTGTTCCATGACTGCACAGACTACAAGGTAAGGCAAACAGTAAACCGAGGAGCGGATTCCTTACACGCTCATAGTGTAGTAAGGTTAAAATGTTTATATGGGACTGGAATAAAATATGAACTGCGCACTCACAAACGGATGAAGAAATAATCGCATGTATGAGATATGGTCTCAATCGCCAACAATTGTAGCAGGAACTCAGCTGAAACTCCGGAGTAGGTACTGTCACGTCGCTGTACAGGAGGGACCAGTTGATCGTGGCAAACACTCCATGTGTCGGAAACAGGATACAGAGACCTCTCTGCTGTTCAGACGTTCCTCTCACCATAGAGAGCTTCCGGGTCAGCTTCGTCACTCACACCACAGTAATCGTTGTGATGCAAATCAGTCCCGATTGTACAGGGATAGGCGCTCCGTTTGTGAGAAATTATTGCAAGTCCAATACAGTAAATAAAATAAATAAATATACTCCAAATGATATTGTCATGATAGAGAGGATTTGGCCCGGGATTAAAGGGGTTACACCCCCATTGGGCCACCCTCTACTCTCATCAGGGAAGCAAGGGGTTAACTGGACTGGGGTCCAGTAATGTGTTTTTGCCTTGCTTCAGCCATCCAACTGTTTATTCCCCTGTATAAATGTATTGTTTCTGGGCCAGTGTCTGCACCACACACACACTGGGGCTTAAGGGGTTAATGAGCTGCAGTTTAGGAAAATACATTAGGATGTATGGTGTCTTTTCAGAAATATCTGGGCTTCAAAAGGCTTGATTGAAGTGGGTGTGAAAAGTACAGAGGGGGTTTGGTCTATGTTAACACATCTGGCTGGTAGACAGCTAGGACCCAGGCTGGGGCATTGGGTGTGAAATATAGCACCGGTGACAAATGTTCACTACACAGGAGTCCCTGCTTCAAAGGATTTCTTGATGGGGGCCAGGGGTGCGGTACCCAAGGAGATATCAGAATGAGTGACCTTATTAAATATAAGAGTATTATGAGATGTCCTCGGCTGAACATGCTAAGAGTTACATATGTGTAACCGGGGGACCGAGCCGCAAATAATGATTACAGACACATGATGTTTAGCCGGAACTAAGAGCCAGATATTAATATCTCTCTTAATTTTAGTACTACACGGTAATATTTAGTCTTATTGGGAGCGTCATGCGTGCCGGAATGTATTAATATGACTCGCGTGCCAGTAAGTAAAACTGAACTGAAGTTATGAAGTTATTTAGATAGGAAAAGCAGTTTTTAAATGTCCTTGGGTGGGAGGAGTTTTACTCTGAGGAAAACTGTCAACCTCACCACTGATTTATGAGAGGGGCTGGGTTTAGGTTGTGTTCAATGGGAAATAATTGTATAAGAACCAGGCTCAGCCTATGGTTATTGTCCTTCATGTCTTCATGTGTCTTCATGTATGATCTTCATGTATTACTGTGATGTCAACATCTGAAACTGAATTATGGAAGAAATGGCCCATCCTGTATCCTGATGGCTTTCTTGTCCTAACCTTTAAGTAAGTGTCCATATTTTGTCTGTTATTTGTATATCTCGTGTGTTCACCTTTTTCAAGGAATAAATTATATTTTATCATATCTCAGTCTCGTTCAGTTCAACCCAGTTATATTTGGTGGTGTATTATTATAGCCTGTCACAAAGCTAACGTCACAGGCTTATAATAAAACTGGTGGCAGCGGTGGGATTGAACTGGACCTGTATTACAGTGTACTGAGGGATACTGTAATATAGTGGGAACTCGATGGTAATTGCGAGTTCCTGGGACTAAAGATATTGAACACACAGTGTACAACATATAACACAAGATATGGCACCTCCTCACTGTTCCCCTACTTGTGAGAAGCATTGCCTCCAGAACCAAAGTGCTGGCCATCCGTGTGACTGGAGCCGGGCACCGAGACCGGAGGAATGCATCAAGTCGGCGCGGGGACCAGCAGCCGGCAAGGCTGAGAGAGAGGCAGCGATCGGTGAGCATGAAACCCGGAAGGCTGAGCAAAGATCCACCGCTGCAGCCGCCATAACCATCAAACTGCCCGGAGAGCAGGGAATGGACCCAGCTCCGGGACAGCAGAGACTTGTGGAGGGAGCGGGTGGTCTCGGAGGCCATGGAAGTCTTGCACCAGGAGAGGTAACGGCCGTTGTGGTGGCCCGTCCATTTTCCCTGAAAGAGCTAGCACTGGTGTGTGCATTGGGCAAGACGTTTTTCCCGGCGAAGTGGACCCAGTTCACGGCATTGGTGCTGCATCGACCCGCTTACCCCCTCCCAGAGCCCAGCGCTCAAGCAACTCCGTTCTGGACTCTGTTGCCCCTTGCTGGGGTTAGTCCACCGGCGGCGGAAAAGCTCCGGAATGAGCCCGGCGCTCGAGCAACTCCGCTCTAGACTCCGTTGCCCCTTGCTGGGGTTAGTCCACCGGTGGCGGAGAAGCTCCGGCAGGCGCCGCGGCACTGCCAACAAACGGGCCACAATAATGCCCGGTGCCCGGGCCGTGCATGGTCGGGCGAAGAAGCCCCTCAGGACCAGCGCTCACGAGCTGCGGACAAGATGACCCAGTTAGCGGCATCCTCTGATGGTTCCCGCCCAGCCAGGGCGACAACCCTTCACGGGATGAGTCCTGGAGAACCTGGCCGGGCTGCATCGGCAACAGCGGCGGAGAGCAGCGGCCATCCACCTTATCCCGGCGGAGAACCGGCAGCGGCAGAGAAGAAGCCGCCACTCCGGCATCCTGCCAGCGGCAATTTTATTTGGGGGAGGGTTGGGGTGTCCGGGAGGTGGGTGTTTCACATTGTTTGGCTGAGTCGGCAATACCCAGCGATGACAGGAGCCCCACAATCCACGCCGGCGACCCTGCATCAAAGCCGGGTACTGCTGCGGCAGCTACCCGGGGCTTGCCCATGGCGGCGACAGCGACGGCGACGGCGACGGAAGAGCCGTGATTCCGGCAAAGTGCCGGAGCCCTTTCTGAGTGGGGGGAGGTACAGGGATTGCGGGAGGGGGTTATTTTACCTGGTTTGGCGGGAGCCATGTTCCTCCACAAAGACCTGGGACCCTTGTCCTGCACTGTTGTACCTGTACCCAGCCCGGGCGCTATCGCGGCAGCAGCCCGTTGCTGCCCAGAACCGATGATGCCGGCGGCGGCCACTCCAGTCCCCCTGCAATCGAGAACATTGAAGGCGGCGGTCTCTGCGGGGACCAGCGAGGTAAGCCAGACCAAGTCGCAGACTGACCCTGACTTATTTTTCCCTATGACTGCACCACGTTGTTTCACTATAGGGGTGACCGGGGGTGGCAGGAGATAGGGGTACCAGGGGAGGGGAAGGAAGGGCAGCTTGTAGGGCAGCCAGGCTTCCCCATTACCCTGGCGGAGCAGCAAGGGGACTCTCAGTTAAGAGCCCCACTGTTGCAGCCTTGCTATGGGCTGGAGGTATCAGGGGTTGTGGCAAAGTTAGACCACCCCCAGATTCCCTGCCAGCCAAGAGCTAAGGTGGGTGCATCTGCACCAGCAACCCTGAGCTCATCCCCGGTAATGGGGAGGCAGTGCCAGGGAGATGCCCTCACTCAGGTGTCCCTAGGATCCAGGTTAGGATTAGCTAGAGAGAAGCGGAGTGAGGGGAAGCTGCAGGTAGGTAGCCAGCATCAGATCTCGGTGAGAGAAGAAGGGCTAGTGGTAGCCAGGGAGGGAAAGCAGCAGGTATGGCAGCTAGAGTTCCCCATTACCCTGGCAGAGCCTCAGGGGGTTTCTCAGATCAGCAACCCCCTGTTGCAGCCTGGCTATGGGCTGGGGGTATCATGGGCAGTGGCCAACTTGTACCACCCCAGGGATACCTGCCAGCCAAGAGCTAAGGCGGTTGCATCTGGAGAGATGCCCCATGAGCTCATCCCTGGTAAGGGGGAGACAAGGTCAGGGAGGTAGGTGCACTCAGGTAGTTCCAGGGTCTGGGTTTGGATTGCCCAGGGGGAGAGGAGTGCAGGTGGGCTGCACGGAGGTAAGCAGCAGGGAATGGACCCAGCTCCGGGACAGCAGAGACTTGTGGAGGGAGCGGGTGGTCTCGGAGGCCATGGAAGTCTTGCACCAGGAGAGGTAACGGCCGTTGCGGTGGCCCGTCCATTTTCCCTGAAAGAGCTAGCACTGGTGTGTGCATTGGGCAAGACGTTTTTCCCGGCGAAGTGGACCCAGTTCACGGCATTGGTGCTGCACCGACCCGCTTACCCCCTCCCAGAGCCCAGCGCTCAAGCAACTCCGTTCTGGACTCTGTTGCCCCTTGCTGGGGTTAGTCCACCGGCGGCGGAAAAGCTCCGGAATGAGCCCGGCGCTCGAGCAACTCCGCTCTAGACTCCGTTGCCCCTTGCTGGGGTTAGTCCACCGGTGGCGGAGAAGCTCCGGCAGGCGCCGCGGCACTGCCAACAAACGGGCCACAATAATGCCCGGTGCCCGGGCCGTGCATGGTCGGGCGAAGAAGCCCCTCAGGACCAGCGCTCACGAGCTGCGGACAAGATGACCCAGTTAGCGGCATCCTCTGATGGTTCCCGCCCAGCCAGGGCGACAACCCTTCACGGGATGAGTCCTGGAGAACCTGGCCGGGCTGCATCGGCAACAGCGGCGGAGAGCAGCGGCCATCCACCTTATCCCGGCGGAGAACCGGCGGCGGCAGAGAAGAAGCCGCCACTCCGGCATCCTGCCAGCGGCAATTTTATTTGGGGGAGGGTTGGGGTGTCCGGGAGGTGGGTGTTTCACATTGTTAGGCTGAGTCGGCAATACCCAGCGATGACAGGAGCCCCACAATCCACGCCGGCGACCCTGCATCAAAGCCGGGTACTGCTGCGGCAGCTACCCGGGGCTCGCCCATGGCGGCGACAGCGACGGCGACGGCGACGGAAGAGCCGTGATTCCGGCAAAGTGCCGGAGCCCTTTCTGAGTGGGGGGAGGTACAGGGATTGCGGGAGGGGGTTATTTTACCTGGTTTGGCGGGAGCCATGTTCCTCCACAAAGACCTGGGACCCTTGTCCTGCACTGTTGTACCTGTACCCAGCCCGGGCGCTATCGCGGCAGCAGCCCGTTGCTGCCCAGAACCGATGATGCCGGCGGCGGCCACTCCAGTCCCCCTGCAATCGAGAACATTGAAGGCGGCGGTCTCTGCGGGGACCAGCGAGGTAAGCCAGACCAAGACGCACACTGACCCTGACTTATTTTTCCCTATGACTGCACCACGTTGTTTCACTATAGGGGTGACCGGGGGTGGCAGGAGATAGGGGTACCAGGGGAGGGGAAGGAAGGGCAGCTTGTAGGGCAGCCAGGCTTCCCCATTACCCTGGCGGAGCAGCAAGGGGACTCTCAGTTAAGAGCCCCACTGTTGCAGCCTTGCTATGGGCTGGAGGTATCAGGGGTTGTGGCAAAGTTAGACCACCCCCAGATTCCCTGCCAGCCAAGAGCTAAGGTGGGTGCATCTGCACCAGCAACCCTGAGCTCATCCCCGGTAATGGGGAGGCAGTGCCAGGGAGATGCCCTCACTCAGGTGTCCCTAGGATCCAGGTTAGGATTAGCTAGAGAGAAGCGGAGTGAGGGGAAGCTGCAGGTAGGTAGCCAGCATCAGATCTCGGTGAGAGAAGAAGGGCTAGTGGTAGCCAGGGAGGGAAAGCAGCAGGTATGGCAGCTAGAGTTCCCCATTACCCTGGCAGAGCCTCAGGGGGTTTCTCAGATCAGCAACCCCCTGTTGCAGCCTGGCTATGGGCTGGGGGTATCATGGGCAGTGGCCAACTTGTACCACCCCAGGGATACCTGCCAGCCAAGAGCTAAGGCGGTTGCATCTGGAGAGATGCCCCATGAGCTCATCCCTGGTAAGGGGGAGACAAGGTCAGGGAGGTAGGTGCACTCAGGTAGTTCCAGGGTCTGGGTTTGGATTGCCCAGGGGGAGAGGAGTGCAGGTGGGCTGCACGGAGGTAAGCAGCAGGAGTCATCAGCAGGGGCTGAGGTATGCAGCCTGGTCTGCAGACAGGCCCCTTCACCATGGACTTGGTTCACCAGGCACGGGGTGGGGGGCAGAGGGAGGCAAAGGAGAATGCCCGGCGGCCACTGGGGAGCCCTGCTCAGCAGGATCTGGACTTCACTATCCACTGTGGCCAGGACAATGTACTGGACAATGCCGGAGGACAATTTTGCCAGGCCAACCCCTCAGGACTTATTGAGTGCTTCAAGGGTGCCAGTGGTGTCCCAGTGCCAGGGGAGGCAGCTGGGGCACCAGGCACCCATTGAGCAGGGGAGGTGTCATGATAAAGAGGATTTGGTCCGAGATTAAAGGGGTTACACCCCCATTGGGCCACCCTCTACTCTCATCAGGGAAGCAAGGGGTTTACTGGACTGGGGTCCAGTAATGTGTTTTTGCCTTGCTTCAGCCATCCAACTGTTTATTCCCCTGTATAAATGTATTGTTTCTGGGCCAGTGTCTGCACCACACACACACTGGGGTTTAAGGGATTAATGAGCTGCAGTTTAGGAAAATACATTAGGATGGGTGGTGTCTTTTCAGAAATATCTGGGCTTCAAAAGGCTTGATTGAAGTTGGGTGCGAAAAGTACAGAGGGGGTTTGGTCTATGTTAACACATCTGGCTTGTAAACAGCTAGGACCCAGGCTGGGGCATTGGGTGTGAAATATAGCACCGGTGACAAATGTTCACTATACAGGAGTCCCTGCTTCAAAGGATTTCTTGATGGGGGCCAGGGGTGCTGTTACCCAAGGAGATATCAGAATGAGTGACCTTATTAAATATAAGAATATTACGAGATGTCCTCAGCTGAACATGCTAAGAGTTACATATGTGTAACCGGGGGACCGAGCCGCAAATAATGATTACAGACACATGATGTTTAGCTGGAACTAAGAGCCAGATATTAATATCTCTCTTAATTTTAGTACTACACGGTAATATTTAGTCTTATTGGGAGCGTCATGCGTGCCGGAATGTATTAATATGACTCGCGTGCCAGTAAGTAAAACTGAACTGAAGTTATGAAGTTATTTAGATAGGAAAAGCAGTTTTTAAACGTCCTTGGGTGGGAGGAGTTTTACTCTGAGGAAAACTGTCAACCTCACCACTGATTTATGAGAGGGGCTGGGTTTAGGTTGTGTTCAATGGGAAATAATTGTATAAGAACTAGGCTCAGCCTATGGTTATTGTCCTTCCTGTCTTCATGTGTCTTCGTGTATGATCTTCATGTATTGCTGCGATGTCAACATCTGAAACTGAATTATGGAAGAAATGGCCCATCCTGTATCCTGATGGCTTTCTTGTCCTAACTTTTAAGTAAGTGTCCATATTTTGTCTGTTATTTGTATATCTCGTGTGTTCACCTTTTTCAAGGAATGAATGATATTTTATCATATCTCAGTCTCATTCAGTTCAACCCAGTTATATTTGGTGGTGTATTATTATAGCATGTCACAAAGCTACCGTCACAGATATGCCCTACGCGTTTCGTCTTGTGGACTTCGTCAGGGGTTATATATATATAGCATCACAATGCTCACTGTGGTGTGAGTGACGAAGCTGACCCAGAAGCTCTCTATGGTGAGAGGAACATCTGAACAGCAGAGAGGTCTCTGTATCCTGTTTCCGACACACGGAGTGTTTGCTGCGATCAACTGGTCCCTCCTGTACAGCGACGTGACAGTACCTACTCCGGAGTTTCAGCTGAGTTCCTGCTACAATTGTTGGCGATTGAGACCATATCTCATACATGTGATTATTTCTTCATCCGTTTGTTAGTGCGCAGTTCATATTTTATTCCAGTCCCATATAAAAAATTTAACCTTACTACACTATGAGTGCGCCTGTTTTCTGTTTGTTTTTCCTTTAGATATCTTCAAGGGAGTGGTGTTCCCCTCAAACAGGCTGCAAAGACTCTGGAGGACAGTGTTCTGGGACTGGTTTTTGTATCTTCTATTTTTATATTCATTTTTTGATTGATATTCATTGTTTTTATATATTTTTTTCATTTTTTAAAATATATATTTTTTTTAGTACTTGATATTTATATTGTGTTCATATACTCCTCAACCTTTTTTGTGGTTTACTAGTTCAACACAGTTATTACCAAATATATTTTGTCAGTTTAGCCATTAGCAGGCGCCACTTCTCTGTTCCCTTTTATATATATATAAATATATATATAAATATGCTTTTGTATATATATATATATATATATATATATATATATATATATACACAAAAGCACACGCTTCATAGCGCATAAATGTGTATTTAATTAGAACAAGGGGATAGACAGGGGGGGGGGGAACAAGCACACTTACAAAAGTAAACAATAGAGACAGCATGTGTGAATGTTATATCACCGCCAACGTGACTGCTCTGGGATCCAGCTGCCACAGATAACGAGCCCACAGCATGAGCAGAGGAATCCAGTCGTAGAATGTATACTCCGATGTTGGCGTGATGCAGCTAATGTGCTGTATAAAACTATTAGCAGAAAATCCTTGGGTCTTCACATGTGCTCCAAGTCTGCTCTGACCAAATCAGACTCCTGCGTAATGACATAGTGTCCGCTCCACGTCCTGACGGAAATACACATTTATGCGCTGTGGAGCGTGTGCGCTTTTTGTTTTCTTTTCTTTTGAGGTCCTTGTGACTGGATGTGGTTCATCTCAGAAAGCAGCCTGGACTCCTTTAATTCTAATCTACCTTGATAGATTTGAACACTGGACATTCACTTGGAAGAGGGGTTCTATATATGTTCTATGTGTTGTTTGTTTTATTATGTTTAGCTTACTATTGCATTGTTTGATATTCACTCTACATTCATTAGTTAATTACTAGTAAGGTTTATTAATCACTAGCTGAGAGACCCGGTCGTTGCCCGGGATGTGAATCCCTAATAATTGCTTTGTGGGTGGGTGAATCTTGGGTGGGGGGGGGGGGTGAATCTTGGGTTTTCGTGAATCTTTTAATTCTTTTGAATCTTGGGTAGGTGGGTGGATGAATCTTGGGGTGAATCTTGGGTGGGTGTGGGGGGGTGAATCTTGGATGGGTGTGAATCTTGGGTGGGTGGGATTGAATCTTGGGTGGGTGAGGTGGGGGGGTGAGTCCCCCCCCGTCCCAGGTGATCGGTTCCCCCCCCCCTGTTCCCGGTGCTTGTTTCCCCCCCCCCCCCGGCGGTGTTTCTCTCCCTCCCCCTTGTCCCCTGCGAGTGTTCCCCCCCCCCTCTCCACCACTCCCCGGCACTCCCCGGTGAGGGGAGAGAGAACGGGGCCCGCGGGTAGTGAGGAGAAGCGACGTGTGCTACTTCCACCCTCCCCCCCGGCGCACCCGGAGGGAGGTGAGCTGCGGGTGAGAGAGTGTAAATATTGGTGGCACCGGAGGGTGTACGGTAGGGGTGAGGGGGTGGTGGTAGTGGTAGCAGTTGTTTGCGGGGTGGCATATGGGTGTCAGCAGCGGACGGTGTGCGTGAGGGGGGGGTGTGACCAGACGGTGTATGGTGTGCTGGCGGGTGACTGCACTGGACGGTGTTGGTGAAGGGGGGGGGGGCGGGAGCGGGGGGGTTTAGTGTGGGGGGGTGGTGTTGGGGAGGGGAGCACGTGGCAGTGCATGGTACCTGAGGTGGTGTCAGTGCCGCAGGGGAGGTGAGAGCTGGTGGTGAGGCAGTGATTGTGCTGAGTGTGGAAGTTGGGTTTGTGAGGTCAGCGAACCATGCAGGCCAATGAGAAGCGTGCGGGGGCGGGGCCGGGCCACGGACCAATCAGATTGGCCAAAGGGTGAGTGACAGACCAACGGACCAATCAGATTGCCCATAAGCACAGCAAATATACAACGTTTTCTGCAAACAATGTTTTCATTTTTATAGATATAGATTTATATTCACCACTTAATATTAGACATTTTTTAGTCACTATTAACATTATTTCGTTTCACTCTATTGGCACTACTTTATTTTCTATGTTGCTTTATATAGATATATATATAGACATATATAGATATATATCCCGAAGTCAGAAGTCAGAAAATCTGTGATATGATCCTAAAAGAGGCATAGAATACCCTTAGGCTTGCTAGTCTTGTTCATGTGCCTTGATTTGTAACAATGCTGTGCATAAGTAATATAATTAAACAAATGACTATTAACTTCACATTTTGCTAATTGCAGTATGTTGGCTTAATATATAGTGATTCACTCACGTCCTATTACATCAGTTTGATGGTTTAACACAAGATAAATGTTCTGTCATTATGACCTGGTTTATATAACAGATAGAATTGCTTTGGCTTATTTCAAATAATGTATTTATTTCAGTAAATAGATTTTCTTCAAAATATTTCATTATATCTGAGTGCAACGTAAAATGTGGATAGAGCACAGCTTCCAGACTCCCTGCAATGTGAAGCAGGGAAAACAAAACCAGGCCACTCCGCAGTAGTTTCAAATTTGTATTAGCCAACTAACACATACAGGGAAAAAAGGGGACAAATAGAACGCACCTACGCGTTTCGTACAGAGGTACTTTATCAACGTAAAATGTATCTGATCTTTGTACAAAGGATATGGATATTGATTTTATTAAAATATATTATGTGATGTAATTCCTTTTAGTGCACAATCTAAAAAATAAAAAAACGTTCAATGAATTCTCATTGGATTCGACACTTTCAGTGCACCTGAGAAGTTTGCTGCATTGTTCTAGAACATCAGCATACTGTATACCGTATTTATATGTATGACAGTTCAGATGCATCTCAAAATAAAATTATTTGTCAGTAATAATGAACTTTTCTTGTTGTTTTCTTGTGGATTCTGAGACACAAGACTGATGTAGAATTTAAAATCACACAGCGAAAATAGTCACTGGTATGATATACAAATTGATTTACTGATTGATTGTACATAGGAATTGGATCTACATGCATATATCAATCAAAATTTAAATTTATAAGCTGACTAGCTGAGAGACCCGGCGTTGCCCGGGATGTAAATGCGTAATAGGTAGTATTATTTATAAATCGTGGAACAATAGGTGAGGAGGGGGGAGGAAAAGGGGAGGAGGGAGAGGAAAAGGGGAGGAGGGGGGAGGGAAAGGGGAGGAAAAGCTCTGTCTGACAGAAACAGACACACAGGGACTTACATCGCAGATATATGGAGAAATAGTTGGTTCTGGGAATGCACAGCAAGAGCAAAAACTGGCATATAGAGTTAGGTGGGAGACGGATCTGGGAGAGGCCCTAGAAGAGGAGGACTGGTCGGCCATACTAGAGGCGGCTGCCAAAAGCTCTATCTGTACGACTTTGAAGGAAAATGCATATAAAGTATTGATGAGGTGGTACCTCACCCCACTGAAATTATCAAGGTTTTTGCCAGGATACTCTCCATTGTGTCCCAAACAATGTGGAGAATCGGCCGACCTGTTGCACATGCTGTGGTCATGCCCTCGAATCTCATCTATTTGGGAAGAAATTAGAAATTGGATCCAGAGGATTTTCGACCTCACAATTCCCCCGGATCCGTGGCTGTTCCTTCTGAATAGGCCATGGCTGGGTCTCTCTAAAACTGGAAATAAATTAGTTGCACATTTCGCAACAGCAACGAGGTGCTAGATCGCAGCTATGTGGAAACAACCCGAGATCCCAAACATCCCCAAGATTCGAAATCGAATGTGGTACATATGCCAGATGGAAAAATTAACGAGTTTAGTTAATGACACTGGCGCCAAATACCTAAAAGTCTGGACGCCTTGGTTGGCACAGATAGATATCCCAGGGGTCGAGGTATCCACAATCTGGCAATGATAGTTATAAATGCATTTTCACTCAAAGGACGAGAACACCGCCTGGGCTGACAGGCCACATACGGGGAAGCAATATGATATAAGAGGCCCAACAGCCAGCCCGACAGGGACTGAGGGATGATGCATGTGGCGAACTGAACACCAACCTCATTACAAAAGCAGGAGGTGCCCGTGCCCCCGGGGTCATCACCCCCCTCCTCCCCCTCCCCCGATCCTTCCCTCTCCCCTCTCTCATCCCTTCCCCCCCTCCCCTCCCCTCCCTTATCCTTATTTTATTTTACCCACAAGCGCAATTACCCTAATGTACCGCATAATGTAAAGCTGGATATATATCAATGTTCATATTGCACAGGTACTCAGGAGAGAACTTAGGTATCGCATTGAAATGTTATGCATGAGATATTTATTTTATATGAACTGTGATACTACATGTGCTGAAAACTCTTTACAATAAATTTGAAGTTGAGAAAAAAAAAAGTTGTTTTAAAAAAAAATGCTACAAGTATTTTCTCATAGCGCAGAACGGATTTATTTAAAAAAAAAACACATGTAGGACATTGCTTGCTCTGCAGCTTTAAGTGTGGTCAGTTTTTACCACTGATTCCCCACTTGATCTATTCCTTATTCTCATTCTACACATTGCTTCTATTTCCCCAAAACACGTTTTCTTTCATAAAGAACCATTTTTCTTTGTCGAATTTGATCATAGTTGACTTGACAGGAAGCACAGTTTATTGGACGTTATAATAGTTACTTTGGAAGATACGAGGGCATAATTCACGTCTCGGGAGAGACCAAGGCTCATAATAACTACACTGTGCTATGTCATAAGGTACATTCCAGTCCATTCAATGTGCCATAAGGAATTGCACAATGGGCCTTGAATATATCAGAGTACAGATATAGGGCTCTATGCACAAAGCAGCGAAAAGTTTTTTTTCGCCACAAAATGCTTTGCTATTCAGAAAGCGCCGATAAGTGGCCAAAATCTGCATTTTTTTCCCCCGCTAATGTGTTTAATAATGGGCAAATAATCTATTATCCCTATTTGGATAATAGTTATTTTGCACATTATTGTACTGTAGGTGTTGGAGGGGGGGATGTATGTATTGAATGTATAGGCCAGGTTTATTTATTTTACATTCAGGGTTTGTTCCTTGATTCTGCGTGAGACCTCTGGAGACCACCTGAGGTATCCTCGGGTTTCTCATGGGTATCAGGCTGGTGGTTCCACAGGTGACACCTGCGGGGAAGAACCGGTGGACCCACATCTGTGGGGGCACCACGGACTCATAGTCTGCGGGGAAGAACTGGTGGACTCACATCCGTGGGGGCACCGCAGACCCATAGTGTGTGGGGAAGAACCGGTGGTCCCACATCCGTGGGGACACCGCGGACCCGTAGTGAGCACTCGTGAGTCCCCAGACCCCCATAAGAACCACCCGAGGCCCCGCAGGCACCTGTGGGTCTGACCCGGGGCTCCCAGACATCCGTGGGCCTACCGTGGGGACCCCATTGTGGCCCACGGTGACCCGCGGAGACCACCTGGGGGCCATGGCACTTGGCGGGACCCACCAACAGACATCCAGAACCTGTGTGAAACATGTTGCTGGTACCCTGTAGGTCTGTCAGGTGACCCGTCAGCCCGCCGGGGACTCACGTGGGTTTGGGGTATGAACCCTGTATGTAAAAGGATAAATCAGGTATTTATGGGGGGGGGCACAGGGGGTGGGTTATGTATTTAATAAATATAATGATGTTTAATGTGGGGCTGTGCATTGTTTTTATTGTGGATACTGGGGGTGGCGGGAGGGGGTATTGGCCCCAAGGGTATGTGGGTAGGCCTCCCGGCTAGGTAGTGGGTGAGGGTGGTTAGGCCTCATGGGGTAGGGGGTTAGTGTGGGAGGGTATGTAGGCATCCCGAGTGGTGGGTGAGGGTGGGTTAACCCCTTAATGACTGTAGCGGTTATTAACATCTATGGTGATTAAGGGGTTAGGGGACATTACATTGGATGTTTTCATTCTTGTATCTGTTTTGCAGCAGCGGAGGGGGCATGACCAGGATGAAGATGAGGATGGCCTTCATCGTGGCAGCCGGAAATGGGTGAGTGCAATATGTATTTAATGTATTTATTGGTGTTTATGTATTTTAAATACACAGAGGGTGTATGTTGTTTATTGCAATGTTTATTGGGGGCAAATGTCCCCAATAAACATGCTCTTCTGCCTTAACCCCTTCATTGCCTTAGCGGCTATCCGCTATGGTAATGAAGCAGCATTTATGTATTTTATTAATATTGTGCGCAAGCAGGGGGTCCCCTGAGCAGAACCGCATTGATTTCTGGCTCAGAGACCCCCTGCTTCCCGAGTTACAGGCCCCGGTTTGGGGCATCGGTTACAGTGTCGCCGCCATATTTATAGCGGGCACGGCGTGTATGGGATGCTATAATGATGGCGGCGACACTGCCACCCGATGACACATACCGGGGCCTGTAACTTGGGAAGCAGGGGGTACCTGGTCCACAAAGCAATGCGGTTCAGCTCAGGGGACCCCCTGCTCAATGTACAATATTATTAAAAATACATTCATGCTGCTTCGTTACCATAGCACATAGCCGCAAAGGTAAGGAATGATTGTTTATTGATATGGGTCTTTTATTCATAGTGTAGATGTGCAGAGGGTCTCCGGAGCTGAACCGCTTTGGTTTTAGGTCCGGGGACCACCTGCTTCCCAAGATACAGGCCCCTTTAGGGGGTGCCGGTATCCCTCTGCTTTGTTTACATTCCGTGGTCACGTGATCGGGACCTTTAAATGCAGAGGGATACCGGCACCTCATAAAGGGGCCTGTATCTCGGGAAGCAGGGGGTCCCCGGACCTGAAACCAATGCAGTTCAGCTCTGGAGACCCCCTGCACATGTACACTATGAGTAAAAGTTGTTTTGATATGTTTTTATTTTGCCGATGTTTGCGCAGAGAGAGCGGCGGGTCTCTCTCTGCTGCAAACACATATCGGCAGAAACGGCCTATCGCCAGGCTATCGGGAGCTTGGCTCTTTTATCACCGGCTCATCGGCGTTTTGCTTTCGCAGAGATTCGACAGGGATCGGCATGGATTCGGCCCTTACTGAATACTGCGAGGGCAAATCGCCAAAATCATGCCTATCGGCAACACTTGCCGAAAGCATTTTTCCGGCGCTTAGTGCATGAGGCCCATAGTCAGTTTTACCTCCCGTTAATGTGGCATAATGCATGATACAACACCGTAAATATTGCATGTGTTAAGGCGATCACGGACACATTGTTTTCAATAGCTACCACTGTAAATCTAGTGGTAATGCGGTAGCATTAACGAATTGTGTTAATGGGAGTAAGAACGCCTTCTACAGCTGTAGCATTTATCAAATGAATTATGAATACACTCTTACTTGTGAGTGCTTAGTATTTCAGAAGGACTAAGGGCTCTATGCAGTAAGCGCCGAAAAAGTGCAATCGCCAAGGGTACCTTATCGGCATGATTCTGCCGATTTTCCCTCTCCGTATGCAATAAGTGCCGAATCCCTTCCGAATCAAGCCGAAAACATTTGCTCCCAGTCTGCTGATGATTTGCCGATCACACACAGGTGTATCGGCGTGCATGGCGAGGTGGTGTTAGGTTCCCCAATGAAACTTCTTGCTGAATCTGCCGAAGCAAGCATGTTTTGGATTGAGCGGCCCATTTAAAGGCAGCGTGTATTTTTATTCATTCTCTGTGTTGTTGGGAGAGAGAGAGAGAGAGAGACACAGAGCTGGCCGATTTACATATTTCATATTGACTGAGACAGTTGTGGTGTATTGTGAGAGGTTTGTCCTGTGTTGTTTTGTTTACATCTTTGTCTGGTTATCACTTTGTAAGTGTTCAGTGCGATTGTCTTTAAATTTCTTTTCTGTTCTTTGTGAGTGCTAGAGGTATGGCTGCAAGTCGTGGGAAGAGTGATGCTGGTGTGAGTTATACTGGTAGTCGTGTGAGTACGCGTCTGAGTGAACGTAGGATTCAGGGGAGTGCTGTTGCTGCGAGTGCGAATGGTGTTGCTGGGAGTGCGAGTGGTGTTGCTGTGAGTGCGAGTGGTGTTGCTGTGAGTGCGAGTGGTGTTGCTGTGAGTGCGAGTGCTGGTGGTGGCTCTGTTGCTGGTGCTGCTGGGGTATCTGGTGGTGGGGTGGTTGCTGGTGGCCCGCTTTTGGAGTCTCTTCCATTGGAAGAAGGAGAGTCCAGTCAGCAGCAGCCAAGCTCTGGGCCTGCACGTATTCGGAAGAAACGTCTTGAGCGGCCACGTAATCCTCGGTTCAATGAAGAGGAAAACAGAGTTCTTGTCACAGGGATTCTGGAGCACTATGACTGTGTGTATGGGCATTTACTAGGTAAGTCTATCTTTGCATTGATTCTTCAAAGACATGTTATCCTAGGTCATGTGAGCTGTCTTAATATCAAAATATTATTCTATAATATCTATCAATTAAACTTAATTGTTACACACATATTCCTTCATGCTTTAGAACGACCATAACAATCAGTCTAAAAATTTGGGCAAAGTTCATACAATATTCATGTAAGCTTCCTTACATTTGTATGTTTACACGTAAATGCTCATGTGGTACACATATTACACCTAAACCAGCATGTTTGGTATCTCTTGGAACAGGTAGCAGTTTAGGAAACTGATCGTTTTTATAATAATAATTAACATCATATATTTTGTATGTATTTCAAGGGCGGACAAGTTCAGCATCAAAAAAAGAAATGTGGGAACAAATAACCTTGGCTGTGTCTGCGTGTGGGAATCATGTCAGGGACCGGGCGAATTGTCGGAAGAGATTCGATGATATCAGGGCAAACTTAAAGAAAAAAATACAAGCACAACGGATGCATGATTCTGGCACTGGAGATGGGCCGCCAGCACAATCTCTAATCTTAACACCATTGGAGGAGCAGATGCGGGAAAAATTTCTTCCTGTCGTCGTGGAGGGTTTGGCCGGGGACAGAGATATCGGAATTTATTCTGCTCCATTTCCACCAGGTGACAAATGTTACTGTACTAGGCGTGTCGTAGGTTACAGTTCTTATCTATATTTCCGCTGCAACTTATACTTTCTTCCCAATATAAGCATACCTACATATATGTCTGTATATATGTCTCTCTCTCTATATCTATCTATCTATCTATCTATCTATCTATCTATCTATCTATCTATCTATCTATCTATCTATCTATATTTATATCTAGTTGTCCAACAAAAAGTAAAAATTAATATATATGGTGGCAAAAAGTGCCACTGAGTGCGCATTTGCATGTCATTTCCCAGAATCCCTTGCTGCAGTGGAAGCGCTGTATGCTGGGCGATAATGGGGAAAGACAGGGTTGCAGACCTGTCTAAGACATGCAAATGAGCATACAGTAATATTTACAGTTGCTTTATATATATAGATATATATCTCTATGTGTGTGTTTGGAAACATGTATTGGCGTGGATGACATCATTATGAGTAAACATACACAACTTGACCTGCATGAAGGGATTATGTGTAATGATCTTCCAAATAACACACACTGCAACCTTCTACCTTACAAAGTATTCAACATGTTTGCCCTATAGTTGAAAGCAGAATGTATGTGTGAATCTTTGTACAAACAATGGGTTAACATGCATAACCACAAAGCACATCCGCACTCATTGTTTGTCACAGTAATGTATAACTTCGTTATACTGTGTCTGTGCACACAAATGCCTAATTCACTTTTTCATGTATGTGTCGATACATATATACATATATACATATAATATATATATATATATATATATATATATATATATATATATATATATATATATATATATATATATATATATATATATATTGTGACAGAAACCAGGGGATGGTAATAAATTCCGTATATAGGGCTCCCAGGATACTAGACAGTTTCTATCCTGTTTAGCCTGGGAGTGCAGCCTTATAATACATACACTCCATCCCACAGTTTGGCAAGCGCTGGAACTGAGGGATGAGAGATCCAGACCAGAGTTTGTCTGCTGCCTGATTTCTGTCACCTGTCATGCTAATTAGGAATCAGGTATGAAAGACTGATTTCCTGTTTGCTCTGGTCTCCCCACAAGAGCCAGGAGGCTGGAAGGCTGCTGAACTACAGAGGGGAGAAGCCTCTTCCCCAAACAGGTTCAATCTTTCTGTTCATTTGTGTAAGACTGCAAAAGTACCATGTTTTGATGTTGGAAGTGGAAAAGCCACTTCCAACCCTGAGTCAGGGATATCTAAGTTAAGTTATCGCTCAGGTGAGCATCTTTTGTTTTGATCTGTTTTCTGTTGTATGCACTGTGGCAGTCTCAGTGCCTGGGACTGAATAAACCAGGCATAGCCTGTTTAAAGGAACAGTACGTGACGCCTCATCATTTAACCTACCCTAAAAGACCGTGTTCTAAACAGTCCCGGACAAACGACGGAGCCCCGGAGTAAGCCGTTTGTCACATATGGTGGAGAATGCGGGCAGAGCACTAGGGGGTCTGCGGGTTGAAGAACTTTGAAAAAAAAAAAAAAAAAAGTTTTTTTCATCCTCTGCAAACAAGATGGAAGACGTGGTGGGTGCGCTGGTACGCAATGTCGCTGCCCAGAAAGACGCGAATGAAACCCAGCAACAGCTGTTAATAGCCCAGCAAGAAACTAATGCAAACCAGCAGCAGACGAATGCAGCCCATCAACAGCTGCTAATAGCCCAGCAAGAGATTAATGCCAACCAGCAACAGGCGAATGCCAACCAGCAACAGGCGAATGCAAACCAGCAACAGACGAATGAAGCCCTGCAAAACGCGAATGCAAACCAGCAAGAGACAAACCGCTTGCTGAGAGAGGAGCAACAGCGGTTCGCTCAGGGCTTACAGCAGGAACTCGAGATCCTGAGGGGGACTATCAGTAACCTTCCACTGGCAGCGGCAGCCCCAGTTCCGAAAATGACCAGGGCAAGCCACTACCTTCAGAAGATGGGACCCTCGGATGATGTGGAAGCCTATCTTCTCATGTTTGAACGCACGGCACAGAGAGAGGGATGGCCAGAAGCTGAGTGGGCTGGTCTAATCGCACCCTTCCTAAGCGGCGAACCCCAGAAGGCTTACTTTGATCTAGAGCCAGCCGAAGCTAACGTCTATGCAAAATTGAAGTTCGAGATCCTCGCCCGCCTCGGCGTAACCACGGCTGTTCGCGCCCAAAGGTTTCACGCATGGTCCTTCACGATGGATAAAGCCACCCGAAGCCAGATGTATGACCTCATCCACCTCGCCCGGAAGTGGCTACAACCCGAGATCAACTCAGCCAGCCACATCGTGGAACGGTTGGTCATGGACCAGTTCTTGAGGAAACTTCCCTCTGCCTTACGCCGTTGGGTCAGTCGGAGTGACCCCCACAATGCGGATGAGCTTGTGGCCCTCGTAGAAAGGTACAATGCAGCAGAAGAGCACCCGCAACCCACAGTCGTGGAGCAACCCCACTACCCGAGGTTCCAGGACTCTTCCAGAGACGGTAAAAGGGTACCGGGGTTAAGGGGCGCTGAAGAGCGGCGACCACCTTCACGCAGCACCAGCAACAGTGGTTCGCACACTAAGGGCAATAGCCAACATGGGGAGCCGGGAAAAGGCTCTAAGTGGGACACAGACTATGTACCTAAATGTGTAAATTGTCATGAGAGGGGCCACACAGCAAAAATCTGCCCACTAAATGATGAGCCCATGCAATGCAACAGCGTGGAACCTTATTCGCTGTTGTCCCAATGTATGGGCCCTAGACCAGAGGACCCCTTGAATAACCATCTGTGGGCATTTGTAAAGGTTAATGGTAAGAGGGTTCGGGCACTTCTTGACTCTGGGAGCATGGTCACACTAGTGTCCGAATACCTCTTGCCCATTAAGAAGAAACAGGGAAACAGTTCACAAAGAGTGGCAATTTGTTGTATACATGGGGATAATCATGAATATTCCACTGTTGATGTTTTTTTTGAAACAGAGTTTGGTTCTTTAGATTTCAAGGTGGGTATTGTACCCAAACTGGCACATGATGTGTTAATAGGGACCGACTTTCCCCATTTTCTAAAAATGTGGTCCCCCGCTCAGAATAGCGCCCAGAGTTCAATAGCGGACCATAACGAAGTATTAGAAGAAACAAATCCTTTCCCTTTTTCAGAAATGGAGGTTGACGAGGGCCCAAATAAGAAGGGGGAAAAGGAGGAGTGCTGTAAAATTCCCTTCCCCATCACTACTTTGGTAGGGAATACCCCAAATCAAGATGTTGAGCAGACACTTACCACCCCAGAACCGGATAAGACCCTCGCTGACCTAGAGGTCAGTCCTGGGAGTTTTAAGAAGGCCCAGTGGGAGGACCCCACATTAGCGGTAGCAAGGGGAAATATACGGGACCAGAATAGTACTCCTGGCCAACCAGATAGGTCACTTGCTTACCCCTACTTCGAGGTAGAGAACGACCTAGTATATCGGGTTGATAAAAGGAAATCAGTTACAACTAAACAATTGTTGGTACCACGGACATTCCGTAACGTAGTATTACACCTCGCACATAGTCATCCATTGGGGGGACACCTAGGGGTGGAAAAGACAAAAGAAAAGGTTCTCCGAAGCTTCTATTGGCCTGGGGTTCTGGCAGAAATTACGAATTATTGTTCCTCATGCCCAGAATGTCAGATCACCGCCCCGTTCAAGGCGTACCGCAGCCCATTGGTACCCCTTCCCATAATAGAGGTACCATTTGACCGGATTGCTATGGATCTAGTAGGACCCCTAATAAAGTCTGCTAGGGGACATCAGCATATATTGGTAATATTAGATTATGCCACCCGATATCCGGAGGCAGTTCCCCTACGTAGCACCTCAGCTAAAAACATAGCAAAAGAGTTAGTAGTTCTGTTTTCCCGGGTCGGGATTCCTAAAGAGATTCTATCTGACCAGGGAACACCATTTATGTCCCAAGTAACGAAAGAGCTATGTAAACTCCTAAAAATCAAGCATCTCAGAACCTCAGTCTATCATCCACAAACAGATGGTTTAGTGGAAAGGTTCAATAAAACCTTAAAGAGCATGTTACGGCGGGCGGTTGATAAAGATGGGAAAAACTGGGATTGTTTGTTACCGTACCTGTTATTTGCCATTAGGGAAGTTCCCCAATCATCCACAGGCTTCTCCCCGTTTGAACTATTGTATGGCCGACACCCAAGGGGCTTACTGGATATAGCCAAAGAGACTTGGGAACACGAGGTTACCCCTTACAGAAGTGTAATAGAGCATGTTGCCCAGATGCAGGACCGCATTGCTGCAGTCCTACCCATAGTGAGGGAACACATGGAGAAAGCTCAAGAAGCACAGAGGAATACATATAATAAGGGTGCTAGGGTCAGAATTTTTTCTCCAGGTGATAGGGTACTAGTTCTGGTTCCCACCGTGGAGAGTAAATTCCTTGCTAAATGGCATGGGCCATATGAGGTCTTGGAAAGAGTGGGAGAAGTAAATTATAAGGTAAGACAGCCAGGTAGGAGGAAACCTGAGCAAATTTACCATATAAACCTACTCAAGCCCTGGAAAGATAGAGAAGTCTTGTTAACCCTAGTACCCCCAGGTCCGTCAGAGAATCAAGAAACTGACCCAGAGGTTAGCATAGCTGAAACACTGTCTGTTCATCAGAAACGAGAGGTTCAGAATTTAGTGAAAAGAAACAAAGAAATCTTCTCTATACGGCCAGGTAGAACTAGCGTAATTGAACATGACTTAGTCTCTGAACCGGGGGTCCGAGTTAACCTTAAACCGTACCGAATCCCAGAGGCCAAAAGAAAGGCTATAAGTTTAGAGGTTAAAAAAATGCTAAAACTAGGTGTAATTGAGGAATCCCAAAGTGGGTGGAACAGCCCTATAGTCTTAGTCCCAAAGCCAGATGGTACAACAAGGTTTTGTAATGACTACCAGAAACTAAACGCGGTGTCAAAATTTGATACTTATCCTATGCCCAGGGTAGATGAACTTGTAGAGAGACTGGGCAAAGCCCGATATCTCACAACCCTAGACCTAACAAAAGGGTACTGGCAGGTTCCCCTCACAGAAAGGGCAAAAGAAAAGACAGCCTTCTCAACCCCAGACGGCCTCTTTCAGTATAAGGTGTTGCCTTTTGGCTTACATGGAGCTCCTGCCACATTCCAAAGAATGATGGATAAAATTTTAAAACCACATGCTCGGTATGCTGCCGCCTACCTGGATGATGTGGTAATCCATAGTGAAGATTGGCAATCCCACCTTCCAAAGGTCCAAGCTGTGCTTGACGCAGTCCGGTCTGCTGGACTAACTGCTAACCCCGCTAAATGCACTATTGGTCTGGAGGAGGCCAAGTATCTGGGATATTCTATTGGCAGAGGTTTACTCAAACCCCAAACACTCAAAGTGGAGGCGATACAAAATTGGCCAAGGCCAGTTACAAAAAAACAAGTAAGGACCTTTTTGGGCTTAATTGGGTACTATAGAAGGTTTATTCCCAATTTTGCAACTAAGGCAACCCCACTAACTGACCTCACAAAAGCAAGAGGACCGCTAATGGTAAAGTGGTCCCCCGAAACCGAACAGGCCTTTAGAAGCCTGAAAGAAGCTCTCTGTGCCCAACCAGTGTTGGTCACACCTGACTTCTCCAAAGAGTTCGTAGTCCAAACCGACGCATCTGAGGTAGGGCTGGGGGCGGTACTCTCCCAGGAGTCTCAAGGTGAGGAGCACCCCATCCTTTATTTAAGTAGGAAACTAAATCCCCAGGAGAAAAATTACTCCATAGTAGAGAAAGAGTGTCTCGCAATAAAGTGGGCTGTAGAGACGCTCAAATACTACCTGTTGGGGAGAAAATTCCGGTTGGTCACAGATCATGCACCCCTTACCTGGATGTGTCAAAACAGGGAAAAGAATGCTAGAGTGACCAGGTGGTTCCTAAGCCTACAACCCTTTAAATTTTCTGTGGAACACAGGTCAGGGCACAAACATGGCAATGCTGACGGGTTGTCAAGGATGCACTCCCTAATATCCATGGTCGCTCATCCCTCGAGGTCTGAGCTGGGGGGGAGGATATGTGACAGAAACCAGGGGATGGTAATAAATTCCGTATATAGGGCTCCCAGGATACTAGACAGTTTCTATCCTGTTTGGCCTGGGAGTGCAGCCTTATAATACATACACTCCATCCCTCAGTTTGGCAAGCGCTGGAACTGAGGGATGATAGATCCAGACCAGAGTTTGTCTGCTGCCTGATTTCTGTCACCTGTCATGCTAATTAGGAATCAGGTATGAAAGACTGATTTCCTGTTTGCTCTGGTCTCCCCACAAGAGCCAGGAGGCTGGAAGGCTGCTGAACTACAGAGGGGAGAAGCCTCTTCCCCAAACAGGTTCAATCTTTCTGTTCATTTGTGTAAGACTGCAAAAGTACCATGTTTTGATGTTGGAAGTGGAAAAGCCACTTCCAACCCTGAGTCAGGGATATCTAAGTTAAGTTATCGCTCAGGTGAGCATCTTTTGTTTTGATCTGTTTTCTGTTGTATGCACTGTGGCAGTCTCAGTGCCTGGGACTGAATAAACCAGGCATAGCCTGTTTAAAGGAACAGTACGTGACGCCTCATCATTTAACCTACCCTAAAAGACCGTGTTCTAAACAGTCCCGGACAAACGACGGAGCCCCGGAGTAAGCCGTTTGTCACAATATATATATATATATATATATATAAATTAGTGATAATCTATGTTACACCTATAAACAGGCCATTACTGCCTCATCAAGTCTTGCATGGAAGATTGTGCATTCAAAGGCGAACATTCATAATTTGCACAAACCCATTTCGTTATGCTTAATTAAAGCTTTTTTTTCGCTTCATGTAGTATACTGAGAGCATAAATAGGAACATGTACCATATGGTATTTAATTGTGTTCATATGTAGCTCAGTTCAGATTTTTATTTCGCTCATGTACCGGTGTGTGAAACCAGCTGCAATTAATATGTAATCACAGCATAGAGAACACAGGGGGTGGGGTGGGCACCGAGCCAGATCACAGGGTCATGTTACGGTCAAGTCTTGTGGGATGGCTTACAGGTGGTAGAAACAAATGAAAGGTCAGGGTGCTGTCACGTCTTGGGGTAGGGACTACAGTTGTTAGAAGCTGACAAGGTGAACAGAAGTTCATCACATTCATTTGAAATGGTAATTCTCTGAAGACTTTCACCCACCAGGCCACTATATATGAAAATGTAGGTTAGTCATTCGTTCACTCCTATCTTCTTTTTACCTTATAGATACGCCACATTATCACACCAGTACTATCTGTGAGCTACACACTGCATGTGTTGATGAGTGTCAGCCACATTGAGCGCTACACCTGCTTCTCTTAAATGTTCAGACAGATCACTAAAAACATTCATTCACATTTCCACAATTAGGTACTGAATTATAAGCAGAGTCAACTTTGCTGTCATGGTAGTGATGTACATTATTATTGTTAGATTACTACACAACATATGCAGTGTATGTACAACAGAACACTTAATTTTACTACGCATTCCTGCATGAACATTGTATGTTGTATGGTTTTAACAATAAATGTGCCAATTAGGTTCACATGTACATTGATGTTAAGATGGATAATGTACAGCTTGCCAGAAACATATCATTGTCATTTCGTTATGTGATGCTGATATTTAGCCATAAATACTCCCACTACACAAACTTAATGTTAATTATGTACACATGTCAATAAAATTCTTATGTTATTCTTCTATATAGTTGCTCCTGAAGCTCATGTGTCACCTGACACTGAACATGTCTCATCACCTGGCTCATCCAGCTCATCTTCAAGCATGGAAGGTGAGTGTATGAGGTGCAGCACATCTAATGTGTACATTTGTAGATGTTAATTTGCCATGCTAAATAAATGCCTTTCACATGTAATTAACTTCACATCAGTTATTGTCACAGAAGATGTAGTTTTTCCTGACAAATGTATTGTGTGTGTTGTAAACTATCAGCTAGGAGTTGTGAGGTTACAACAAACTTTCATTCATTCTTCTTTCACACTGAGTCAAAACATCATTGTTACTTCAAGCATAAACTTTTAATTTGACACAAATTAAAAATTATGGAAACATGTTATGTGTTACACTATGAGAACAACAATCATTATATTGAAAAATAAGTGAAAGTTCCATGGCAGTTCATAATGTCTTTCTTTATTTGTAGAACCAGATGTTGCCACTCAAGGACAAATTCACTCAAGTGACCATGAAGATGTTCCCACTCCTGGATTAACCCAGCATTCAAGTCCTCCTGCTCGTGACACCTACTCAGCTATTGCAGCTTCTGAAGAAAGAATCCTGGGTGAAGAAAATCGTCGCCATTCAGAAATGATGTCAGTGCTTGAAAGGATGATATCACTGCAGGAAAGGTCAATATCACAAATGTCACAAATTGAAAGAGTCATCATCCAAGTTCCTAAAGAAATCCAAAATGTAAACAGGACATTACAAGCAATAGTTGTGAATCTAAGCCAAGCAAATCAGGTGCGAATTACTGCTAGAGAACAACAATTCCACTTTACCCCATCTGAGGATGGATCTTTACATGCTGCTACTTTTTCTCCAGAGTCATCAGTTCTTCATTCCCCAGTTCTGGATGATACCGGTACAGTAGGTGCAAGTTCTGTGCAGGTCCCTCTCAACATCCAACTGCTTACATCTGTTCAAAATCAGGAACGGACACCTACAAATGAGACACGAAAAAGAAAGTTAGGGCAACAATTACTACTAACCAGCTTTTGGAAAAAGATTAAAACACCAAAACAAGAAACTGCTCCACCATAAGTCATGCAATGTTTAGCAACTGGTTCACAACTGCCACAGGCCACACCCAGTGCCCCTGAAGTGCAACAGCCCACACCCAGTGCCACTGAAGTGCCACAGCCCACACCCAGTGCCCCTGACATGCCACAGCCCACACCCAGTGCCCCTGAAGTGCAACAGCCCACACTTACTGCCACTGAAGTGCAACAGCCCACAAACAGTGCCACAGAACTGCCACAGGCCAGTACAAGTCGTACAGTTAAGGCCAAAGTACTTGGCAAAGGGAAAAGGCAAACACAACAGCCAACAAGCAGGCCGGTGACTCGCTCTCAAAAGGATAAACAAAAATAAATAATCACATTCACTAAATGTGTTGGTGTCCTGGTGGTGTTTACTGCAGACTATTTCATGCATAGTGTATGTATGATCATGTACAGATGCTTGATAACATTCAAGTATGTCCTTGTACACATGAATGTTTAGAAATGCTCACTGACTGAATTAAGGCATATTTAATAACATATGAATATGTATTAATCATCAGTTGATTAATGGTACAACATTATTACACACTTGCCATGTTAATAGAAGCTGACATTCACTTGCTCTTGTTCAAGATGAGATGTATGTGGGTTTGTTTGGTAATGTAGATTTCATGCTAATATTATTGACATACAACTTTAAGTAACTACCCATATAACTGCATACATTTGGATGTTGTGTTTTCTGTTAACTCTAACACATTACTTACCTTAATCTTCTTTCATAGTTCATAATGTTGGCATGTGATCATGTATGATTTTTGGTTACAATAACAGATCTGTAAGTGTGTATGAATATATCTTTATTATCTCTGTATCTCTATGGATATATGTATACACACACACTGTGTGTGTGTGTGTGTGTGTGTGTGTGTGTGTGTGTGTGTGTGTGTGTGTGTGTGTGTGTGTGTGTGTGTGTGTGTGTGTGTGTGTGTGTGTGTGTGTGTGTGTGTGTGTGTGTGTGTGTGTGTGTGTGTGTTTACAAAACTTGATTTAATCTCGCAATTTTGCAGGGTTCTTTAGATGCTAAAACGAAATGCTAAAAAATCTGCAAATTTGGCAGAGTACCCGAACTTGTGCGAACATTTCGCACTTATCTGAGAGGGACCATGTTTCAAATTCATCTGTGCAGATTTTTTTGCTACGCAGCAAATAGTCCCAGTGACCAGCAAAGCAATAACACATACACACACAATTCCAGAAGTATTGGCAGAGGTTCTCAGGAGAACAGGCGTTATTGTGAACTACATTTATTCACAACCTATCCTTTCAATTAGTCTTCATTTGTTTCAAGTTGTCTTATGAAGTTGGCATTCAGAATGAGAAGGCTGATGGACAATAACCTTTTCAATGCCCTATTTCATAAATTTCTTTGTAACAGTCTTTTCATCATATTGCTACCCTTTGCTTCTAGTATAAATATCTCGTAGTAACAGTCTTTTCATCCTACTGCTACCCTATGCTTCTAGTATAGAAATCTCTTAGTAACAGTCTTAGTAACAGTCTTTTCTAGCATAGCAATCTCTTGGTAACTGTCTTTCCATCATGCTGCTACCTTGAGCTTCCAGTGCAGTAATAAAGTTCAAAACTGAAAAAAACCTAGCCTTTAGCTATCTATACAGTGCACGGACTATTATTTACTAAACCCCTAGTAGACTGTCAAGATGGAAAAAAACAAACAGCACAAAAAAGGATTCTAAGTGCAGTAGTTTTACTCAAAAAATGTATCCTCTGCATTAACGCTGGTGGCACTAACCAGATTTTTCTGTATATTAAAGCTTCAATAAGGTCTTTGGGTCCATGCTCGTTTGCCTGAGCTCTCAAACTCAGTCCTTGTGCACCATAGTTACATAATGACATAGTAGATGTGGTTGAAAAAAGACGTTCATCAAGTTCAACCTACGCTAAATTTAGACAATAGATACTTTATCCTATATCTGTAATAACAGTATATTGATCCAGAGGAAGGCAAACAAAAAACCCCAGTGAAATATCATCCAAAGAGGTCTCATAAGGGGAAAAAATAAATTCCTTTCTGGCTCCAAGAATTCTCAATCAGAGTTCTCCCTGGAACAACATCCTTCCCATGTTTACTTATTTGGTATATCCCTGTATACCTTTCCTTTCTAACAAGATGTCCAACCTTTTTTTTTTAACAAATCTATTGTATCTGCCATCACAGTCTCCATGGGTAATACATTCCACATGTTAACTGCTCTTACTTTAAAGAACCCTTTCCTTTGTTGCTGGTGAAATCTCCATTCCTCCAAACAAGGAATGACCTTGTGTCCTTTGTACTGCCCTTGGGTTGAATAGTTATTTTGAAAGCTCCTTCCGCAATGTCACTGCTACTCGTCTGAGATTCTCCTGCTGCCCCTTTCGTCCCTCCCTTAGAGCTTGTCTGTATCATGTTATTCAATGCCAAAGCATTTCATGACAGGGTACTTCACTTCATCAGTCCTTGTGGACTGTGTCGGCATCTAGATTGGCAATTGATTGATTATTTCTTATAGGCAAGCATATATCTCCGACACCCGGCACATCTTGGCCAAATGCTGAATTTTCGAGTGGCCGATCTGGCTGACCGTTCCGACAGAGCAGCCAATCCAATCCAAACAGAAATGGATCCCCCTCCACTTCCGTTTTCTTGTTACCAGGGTTTGAGCGCATCATGTGATTGCTCTAGAAGCAATCACGTGAGGCAGAAGTGCCAGAGGTCCGGTGGACACCCGGCACTGAAAAGGTTAAAGGAGCATGTGATTAGAAAAGTTTGATTTGATATAAAAATATATGAACATTGAAATTCCAATATGGCAAGTCTGCGTCTCCAAGTCTCTGCATTGGTGAATGTGTCAACTGCATGGAATCCATTGAAGTGGAAAATGCAATCACTGCTCACCTTCAATACGTATTCATCCACAAGACAACATTTTTACATATAGTGAAAGGTCAAATTCATTCAAACCCATTAATAGATATAGTGATGGAATAAACCTGAATCATTTTATGTACAAGGACTCGAGACGTATATTTTGCTTGCAAACCCTCAGTATTTTACAGTAAATGACTCCAATAACCTGTAGTCAATAAAATGATACATATGTCAAGTGTGATCTTCCATCGTGACAGCGATCCGCAACATACTTGTGTCTGGGGCAAAACTCCTGAGCAAGAGAGCGCTCCACCCAATGAACAGCATTGACTGTGACAACTGTCCAACAAAACTGCTCAAAAGTGCTCACAACTGCTCAACTCAGAACAGGGGCACCGACAGATTCCCCGGGGACCGTTATGACTGAGCCACCTGTGCTGAAGCAGGGAAATCCCGAATACCTGGCCTGCTGATGACCCTTGAGGACTGGAGTTGGGCACCCCTGCACTAGCGTATTGGACATCTTCCTTGTTAGAGATGTAAGAACAAGTATATTAGGCATAAAGACCAATCACACCACCATGCTGGTTAATAAGACATTCATGCGCAAAATTCCCAATTAATATGGAAAATGGAATGTGGCGTTTTGTGACAATCATATGCAATACGGTAAAAAGCTTAAAAACGTGTAGGCATATAAACCACAAATGGGGCGTATAATAGGGAATTATTGGATTAGTTGTCAAAAAAAAAGGAAGAGGATAAAAAAGTTATAGAATCCATTGGTCAAATGGTGGTAGTAATAAGTGGAATGGAGTAACCCTACGGATGCATTTACATACCACTACTTATATTTACAAGCCAACAATTCCACTCCCTTTAAAATGGTAAAGGAATTTCCGATATGATCCTACATATTCTCCATAGTGGGCTGGCCTGGAGACAGGGGGGAAAGTGCCCCCAGGCTGATCAGATTGTAAAAATTGGGGTCAGGAGTAGAACAGGGCTGCTCTAACAATGCAGATTCTAACCACCAGATGGCACTGTGGGGCCCTCTATATCTGCTCCTCCCTAGACCTCCTGGACCCTGTATATGGTGCATATATATTGTGTATTTGAACATACACGTGTGTGTGTGTGTGTGTGTGTGTGTGTGTGTGTGTGTGTGTGTGTGTGTGTGTGTGTGTGTGTGTGTGTGTGTGTGTGTGTGTGTGTGTGTGTGTGTGTGTGTGTGTGTGTGTGTGTGTGTGTGTGTGTGTGTGTGTGTGTGTGTCATATCCAGCACTCCAATACTCAAGGTAGTAACCGCTGGTGCTAGTGCCATATAAATGAACAGTATGCAATACCAGTGGTGACCTGGTAAAAAGGCAACAGCACTCAGTAATTCAAAAAAGACTTATATTAGTATAAAGCAATACTTGCACATGTATCTGACGCTTCGTTCCCTTGATAAAGGTCCTGTTCCGGTGCATGTATATGGTGCAGGTATATTATGTAATACATTTGTGTGTGTGTATGATATATACAGTTATACATTTGTGTGTATGTATATGGTGTACAGTATGTATGGTATATAATACATGTGTGTGTATGTATATGATGCATGCATGGTCAGTGGCGTAGCTAGACATTTGCAGGCCCCCAGGCAAAAAAAATCCCCATTAATATTAACACTGACTAGAATTTTTTCTCCTCATCCTCTCCCTGATCCTCTACCTCAGGGTGCACGTGAGACTATCTGCGGGGGGCGCGGGGTTTACAGAGGCCCTGCATGCTTCCCGAAGGCACTTAAATTAAATGCCGGGGAAGTGGCAAAGGCCTCTGTAAACTTCACTTACCCTGGTTCAGACGGCTTCTGGAGACGCGTTGCCATGGCAATGTGACCTCATGACGCCAATAATGCCAGAACCAAGTTAAAGGGAGGGGGAGCGCGTAGAGCGGGACAGCCGGCAGGGGAGCGCTTTCTCCTGTGCCCCCTGTTCTATCTCATCATCCCTCATCTCTCCCCATCCCTCCTCATCATCATCTCTCCCCCTCATCTCTCCCCTCCTCATCATCATCATCTCTCCCCCTCATCTCTCCCCTCCTCATCATCATCATCTCTCCCCCTCATCTCTCCCCTCCTCATCATCATCATCTCTCCCCTTCATCTCTCCCCTCCTCATCATCATCTCCTCTTCCCCCTCCTTATCATCATCATCATCATCATCTCTCCTCACCCCCATCCTATCTCTCCACCCAAGCTTCTCTCTCTCCTCCCTCCCCCCATCCGCTCTCTCTTGCCTCCCCTCCCATGTACACACAAACACTACACCATATACAGATACCAAACATGCAACATTAGTGTAACACACACATACCTTATACAAACACACATTTATATTCAACATATAAAAAACCCACTAAATATACAACGTATACATGCACATAATGCAGGAAACACATATATGCATTACAAATACACACACACACACACACACACACCAACACACACTTCTAAACACACACACACACACACACACTTACCAACACATACATACACACACCCACACACACTTACCAACACCGGCATACACACACACTTACTGTACCAACACAGACACACACACACACATACACTTACTGTACCAACACAGAGACACACACATACACACACTTCCCAACACAGACACACACACTTACCAACACAGAGACACACGGAGCCAGGAGATGCAGAGAGGAGCTGCTATAGAGTGCTCTGTAGTGCCACCTGCTGCCGGAAGTGGTTAAGCAAGAAGACCTCCACCCTCCCTCCTCCTGTTCTGTGATCTGCTCTGCACTTCGCTGCCGGCATCCTCCCCTCTCCTCCTACCCACTCACTGCCCTGAGGAAGGTCCCTTTACGAGGACCGAAACGTTGGCGGCCCTGTGTTTCATAATACACTTTTTTGATATCATCTTTACGGTGTGCTGTCTTTTTTGGTCATCAGGATCCCCTGGTTACCACACGTCTATATGCTGCATATGGGACAAGCATCTGCCTTCTAACCAAACCGTGAGTGCAAATCTCCATACCATGACTATATATATATATATATATATATATATATATATATAACAATAGCAAGAATGTTCAGGGCACTCAAAGGGAAAAAGTAAAAGGAAAAAACTTATCTGATCAGTCGTGGTGCTCACAGTGCGGCCAGGATCACCATCCAGCAACAAAAAATATATAAATACCCAATATCAAAGAATCTGCAGCACTCACAAATTCAAAAAATACAATTTAATGAAGTAACACAGGCATCAGGAGGTAATCACAGAAAAAAGAAGCAACGTTTCGGACCTTACGGTGCTTCCTCAAGGGGGAGCTTGAGATCTGACCGTAATGTCAGAAATGTTGCTTTATATATATATATATATATATATATATATATATATATATATATATATATATATATATATATATATATATATATATATATATATGATGCATGTATGGTATATAATACATTTGTATGTATTTATACTGTATGATGCATGTATGTTGTGTGTTTATGCAATAAGGTGTATGTATGAAGTGTGTATTTATGGGGCATACATAATGTACTGTAGGTGTGTAGATGACACTTCTGGTGTATATGTATATGGTGCATGTATAATGTGTGTGGAGATTTAAGGTACGTGTGTATATGGTGCATGTATATTGTGTGTCTGCCTTGTGGTACAGTGTATATCTAGCAATTGCGCATGGTGTTTATATCTGATTGAACTGATGTTACAGTATATTGTGTGCTGGCCGACTGATTCCTGGGCCAGCTATTTGGGCTGCTTCCCGGCCCAAAACTTACCAGCCTGAAGAACTACCAGTGGGAAAAGCTCATCACCACACATTGGGATTTACTGAAGTGAAGAAAACATCTTTTCAAGTGTAACATCGCTGCTTTGAAGTAGGTGAACTGTGTTCAGATCCCATTTTCAACTCCTTGTGACCTGCGCCTCAGGCATTAAAATGATCCTGCAAGCTGTAAATGGCCCCAGGCTCCACAAAAGTCCACGGGCACGCTACATATATTGTTAATATAGGGAATATATATATATATGTTTGTTTTAACCCCTTCAGCACTAGAGGAGCTTAATGTAGAGATGCATAAATACACTGAGCCGCAGGGCTTTACAAAGATACTATAGAAGGCGTACAAAAGGGAAGAATAATACAAAGAAATGCATACGACATACAGCAAAAGTACACATACAGTAGGGGAGAAAGAATCCTACTGTGACATACATAGTGTCTAGCGTTAATGTTACTGTAACCTGGGTGAGCTGCAGCGGGACATACACAACGCATCAGCGGGAGGCGCCACCATCTTTTTGAACCAGCCGCACACGAGCAGGGAGCGGGGCAATTGCACTATTTCCCTCGCGGGAGCGTGGCACGAGGTTGTAGTAGCATCTGCTTCATCTGTATCATAGAACAGGTAAGGCCGCGATCATAGTAAGCGCGATGGCGCGTGCGTTTTCACTTGCTGCGCAAACAAAGTGCAGCAGCTGATACGGGCCGGCCATAGTGCGCACGAGCATGGGCGTGACGCAGAGCGGCCGCGCGGCAGATTTTTCAAAAGACAAAACATTTTGGTTTTTTTTTTCACGCGACGGCCGCGTCACGTGAACGGTTAAGCCAATGAGGGCAAACCAGCCTGGTGACCCATTCGCCACTCCTCCGCCATGCCTCCCCATTGCCTCCATCCAGTGCACCCATCTCTCGGGCGACAGGCGCGCACGGCGCCATGCGCTCTGTTGTGCGGGCGCCTACTATAATCTAAGCCTAAGGCAGAAAACTGAGACGTGGCTAATACTTGCTTCTTTTGAAAAAAATAAGTGCATTGTTCGTACCGGTGAAGGCGCGTGACCATACACGCAACCTCAACAGCATGACAGCGCCTCACGACTCAACAAAAGCCTGCAATATGTTAACACTAATACCCCTTTATCATATACTCACTGATCAGAAAACCAAGCTTTCAATTATATCCAACACACTGCAGAATGGTTTTTGTTGTCAGTGACTTTGTCACTGTGTCCTTTAAAGTGGAACAGAAATGCAATAAGTTTAAGCACAACTCATTTTCCAGGCTGATATGGTAAGCATGTCTAGTGGTCCATAGCCTGGGTACTGTGTCAAGTAGCAGGGGTTTAAAGCAGAAAAACATGTGAAATCCTATGCGTGTTTTTTTTAAAATAAAACAGTTATTTAGTATTATTTTTTTAAATTCAATTCTTAATGCCATTTTTAATGAGCTTTAATATACTGAGCATCATTTCATTTCCATAGCAGGCTTTAGCCTACCTGCACAGCAGTGCAAGATCTTCAAAACACTTCTTCCTGTTTGTGATAATTTGTTGCCAATATTCCCAGCAGTTTCAGCTGCAAACGGTAACAATAGCTAATATTCCCTTAGTAATATAATAATACATTGTAGCTGCTGAGTTACACTGACTGAAAGATTGACTGCAACTGAAAGGTGGCCATTTAGTTAGGCACACAATAAGGATTTTTACAGATCTATAACAGGCGCACTAAACGAACGTAAGATTGTAGAATTATACATTGGCACATGCTTTACATATAAAAATAAGAAAAGGGGCGTGGGGTGTGGAATGTAGTATTGCTGCTTTTTAAGTTACACACAGAATGATTAGGGGGCAGTAAGCCAGGCTACCATTAGCAAAGAGCACACAAATTATTGCTGTTATTATTTGCTTTCAGCTGCAGGTTCCCTATATACAGTACTGTATTTGCACCGTTCAGCTAAGCAGCACTTAAAAACATAGAAATGTGGATGTGTATTGCATGTTTAACCTTTTTACTGCCAGAGCAGACAGCAGGGCATTGTCTCTGGTTGGAAAGAGGTTAATATTACAGGTGTATGCAACATTATGAAGGTGCAGTTTTTAAAGAATATTAAAAAATCCACTTCATGTTTTCCCTGAAGCTTATTGAATGACTAACAGCCTTGTAGTAGGCGTGCTTCTCCTTGGCTGTGGAGAATGAGACTGCGAGTTCAATTGTTGCAGTGTGGAGCTGGATTGTTGCTGGGTGGAGGTGCATTGATGCTGGTTAAAGATGTAAATGAAATGGTGCCAATATTATTGCAGGGCTCTTACAGGACTAGGGAATGGCTTTGTTTCCCTTGGGAATTCTGCACATGAATCAGGCATGGCTGGGTAATGCCAACAGTACCCTTTACTATCTATACCACTGGATGCTGAACTCACTGGAGCAAAAGCATTGGTCCTCCTGATGAAATTCTGAAAATAACCCTGTTAGATCTCTGGACAACATTGCTATTATTTGATCTGCTTAACACTTTTAGTTGTAAAGAGAATAACTGGAAAGAAGCATTTTTGGGGGGTGTCAAATGTGAAAAAGGTGAATAAAGAAGTTTAACTGCAGCCACCTTTTGATCCCTCACAGGCGGCGGTTATAGTGAAGATGACTGATGAATGTCTGAAAATCATTTAAGTGGTGGGAACAGCAGTTAAGGTTAGTATTTCCCTGCACAGTAACATGCTGCATTGAGTGTTGGTTGCATTCTATTAAATGTATGAGTATCCAGGATACAGGCAGATGAGAGATGTACAGCAGCCTTGCTACAGTTACCTTGTTCACAATCATCTCAAAGCCTCAAATGAAGAAGAGATCAGTTTTGCTTCCTGCACTTGTAATGCATGTGTTTTGTTTCAGGCATTCTCTTGGGGAAAACTAGTGATGGATCTTCCAGTTGCATGGTTTCTTTGCTTCTTTGTGTCTTGCTTTCTTGCAACAGCTACTCAAGGTACAGTAAGGGTTTGCTAATGATCATTGTTTTACTTGAAGTATTCTCCATATTTGCATAATTTGTGAATAACCCCATATGGGACAAGGATGTCTTCTTTCTACCCCCTTTGTATCTAAAGCCCTCTCCCGCCTTAAACCTTTTTCGCTGACTGCCCCACACCTCTGGAATGCCCTTCCCCTCAGTACCCGACTAGCACCCTCTCTATCCACCTTTAAGACCCACCTTAAGACACACTTGCTTAAAGAAGCATATGAATAGCACTGTGGATATTCTGAACACAGGATACATAAAGATTGGCCCCCTGCAGACGCACTTACCAGAACTCCCTCCTACTGTCTCTGTACGTTCTACCTACCTACCAATTAGACTTTAAGCTCCTCGGGGCAGGGACTCCTCTTCCGAAATGTTACTTTTATGTCTAAAGCACTTATTCCCATGATCTGTTATTTATATTATCTGTTATTTATTTGATTACCACATGTATTACTACTGTGAAGCGCTATGTACACTAATGGCGCTATATAAATAAAGACATACAATACAATACAACATCATTTACCATATACGCTGCTTCTGCAAAAAAAAATTCTCTCTTCATGTTCGACTTTCCATTTGGCTTTGAACTTTGCTCTTTCTTCTTAACTTTGCCTTCTCGTTTCTGATTAGCAGTTTGCTTTGCGTTTAAGCTGAATGGACAATGTTGAGAACTCACACTTATTGATCTTCTGTAATTAATGTTGGTAATGCCTATGTATGCATAATATTGGAAAATGATAAGAGTGATAACAGAATCCCTGGGTGTAAAGAGGAATCAACAATAACAATAGTAATACAATTTTTTTTAAATGTATCTAAAGAACAGGTGTTCAATAAATCAGATACAGATGTAACAAACGTCATTGCGGAATGTCGCGTTGTAATGCAGAACATCAGAGATTTTCCAGAGGATTCAATGGCAGTAATAATGCAGAATATCACCCCATACACACCTGCGGGTGCAATAACCTGTCCTACATCAGTATATCACAGTAAAGGGGAATCATTTTCTATATTCCTTCTACAGGATAGGTTGAAATATAATTCTCAAATTTGACTGATACAAGAAAAAAGTCGAATAATTGCAAAAGAGTACATAAAAATATACAGAATGTACAAAAAACTATAAACTAAGAAAAACAAACCCCTAAAACAATTAGTTACCCCTGATAAAGTCTTTATAAAGGGTTTAACCGTTGTGCTCCTTATGCATCTATATCAGCCTGTGTAATTAACTGGTTAACGGGGGGGGGGGGGGGGGAGTAGGGGTTTGTTTTCTTTCAATCTAACCTTTCAGGAGGAATATGGGAAACTCCATCCCTTTATTGTTGTTTAGATTTCTGCTTAATTATGCACGTTCTCATTTTTATTCCAATACCCGTAGCCTCTCTGGATCCCTGATTTATTTTGACTGTGCAGTAAATAGGATGTGCCAATTCCTGTGAGATGTAGCTACTTTTCATTCAACTTCTAGGAAACAGCACAAAGAAACCGCAGGATTTAAAATATTCATATGTACCATATTAGTGGCTTTTATGTTGAAAAAGGACAAACTTACAGCCTGTCTAATGACCAAATCTCCTTACTGTTAAAATATTCTTCCTGCAGCTAACAGGCAACATGTGCCACTCATCAAAACAATATATTTGTAGGTGAAAAATGTTTTCGGCAGCTCTTGATATTCACTTTGATTATTTTTAATACTTGCTAATGTTATTCTTTTTGGTTTAAACATTTGCATTTGTCAGTTTTGACACGTGAGCAATTGTTTTTTTTTATTATTAGTTCATTAACATGAAACATCTGGTATTATGTGGAATCACGGTAATTTCAGTCACTCGTATTTATTTTGGAAAGCTCATTTTACGATATACTGTAATGGTGATGAAATAATTTGTTGTAAAATGATTGTGGAAAAGTCAGACGAGATCTACTCAAACAGAACAGATGCGGGGTCATAGTTTGAGCATCTCTGCGGACACTCAGTTTATCCTGGACTTCTGCAGAAAATAGAGCCATGCATTTACTGTAATGTAGTGTATTAGTTATTGTCATGCAATTTATTTTTGTTGTGCCATTGTTTAGACTTGTACTGTTTTTAGTTGGTGTGGGGGCTTCATGGCAACAGCATATATATCACAAATTTGTATTCTTTTGGTTAACCTGAAAGAAAATACATGGGCGAAGGTGACAAGCCACAAAAAGAGAGAGGGAGAAGGGGAGAGAGAAAAAAAAGATGGTGAAAGAAGGACAAAGAAAGGGAGAGAGAAATAAGGGAAAAGGGAGAGGGGGATGGATAGAGAAAGAAAGAAAGCAGAGAAACAGTGAGCAAAAGAAGGAGAGAGGGAGACATGAGACTGGGGAACAGTTGGTATTAAATATGGTTCCCTTGATGTCACAAACCAAGTAAACACCATAAGGAAAGGTCAGATGGACAGGATCCTGATAGATTCAAAGACAGTACCTTACCTTGACTACTAGTCTGTGCACTTTATATGTGCTATCCACACAAAGTTTTCATCATCAGTGTCACCTTTTTAAACACTATAACATGATTGGTCTGGGTTTCAGAGATCAAAAAATGGAACCCTTCTATTTCATATTAGAAAGTAGAACTGCCATTTGTAGGACATGTATGTCATTGCTATAGCAGGAAGGTCAGTGCTAATAGGGAATGTGATACCATGAATGCAATGGTAAAAGTATAGTGAGAAAAAAAAGTATTTATCTAAGCTATAAGTATGCCATATAAATATATAGTATGCATATATTGTAGGCAATGCATCAGTCTATCCATCACTGCTCTAACTAGCTAAAGGCTCCAATACTCAACCAATAGTAGCAGGATGAAGACAACTATATCAATAATATAGTTGTATTCCGTATATGGCATATATGCTGAAAGGATTTATATAAACACGTTCATCTCCATTTATCCCTACTAACCTCTGGTATAATAACTACTCATTAATCTATTGCACTCCCAACTAACCACATAATTTATGACACAATATGGAGTCGGGAATAGAATAAATGTTTTATGCTATGGTCCATCATGGTGTATCCCACATACTATACAATGAAACCATAAGGATTTCATAAGTAAAAAAATTAAATATATATATAATTAAGTAGAATTATCTGTGTTAGTCCAGTTGCGATAGTGCACAGTAAATGAGTACTTCAGTATTAGGTGAAACCTTTTTCACAGTAGTTCAGTACTAGTCTGCTCGACCCACAGATTATGCCATCACTAAGTACCTATCTAGAATGTGGGTGATCCCTAGCAGTTTGAATGAATATGGGTTATTAAGAGCCATGTTCCTATACTCTGTCTTTCCTGACATATCACACAATGTAGAAACAAACACATGTTTTTTTTGTTGCAGGATTATCCAGAGTTAGGGGAAATATTTTCAGAACTTACGACCACTGCTCAAACCAGAATGGAATGTGCTTAAGTTCTAACATCTGCTGTAATAATTCAAAGATAAGATACTTTCAACGAAATGCCATAAAGGTCATGTCAACCCGATACTGTGTCACTCAACCAAAGTCCCTTCTGGGCAATTGCTGTCATAACAATTGCAGGCCGGAGAACAATTACTGTTATCCCCCATCCCTATCTCTATTTGGCTCTCACCACTCTATTACACATCCTTACTCTCTTTTGAAAACTGCTACCTTTGCAAATCTTGGACAATTTTGCACTGATGCGATTATAAACTTTTCACAGATACGCATTTTTTCTTATAGGATTTGACTGTCAGCCTGGCTGTCATCCTATAAATGGGTTCTGTGAAAGTCCTGGAGAATGCAGGTAATGCTATGTATACAACGGACCTCACATTGCAGATACATTACATTATAATAGACATGATTTTCTATGTTAAGATGTTATGGATGACCATAATGGATTTGATAATGATGGCATGCTGTAGTATTAGCATTACTGTTGGTCACTACTTTAAGTCATACAGCATGTGAGACTTGACAAAGCACACTATATACAATGCCACTACCCAACATTGGTCCAAGGGGTAAGTAATACAGAAAAAAGCGAGGACAAGTCTGTATGTGTGGCCAACACAAATGGACAACAGCTTTAGTAGAAACAGGAATCCTCACAAGGCAATACAAAGTAGAGCTCAACTCACAATATTCTTAATGCTGTGGCTTCCATTTATTTGAATGTACAGTGGACAGTGCAACATTTCAAGTCCCATATGGACCCATATGGATGAAAGGTCCATATGGGATCTCAAAATGTTCACTCTCCACTGTTCCTTCAAATTAATGGAAGCCACAGCATTAAGAATATTGTGAGTTGAGCTCTACGTTGTATCATCTTGTGAGGATTCCTGTTTCTACTAATGTTTTTGGCCAAAGAGTAAGTAAAATATTATGGTGTTATGGCCCTGGGTACACTTTAGTGCCGGGGTTCTTAACTCCAGTCCTGACGATTCCCCTAAAAGGTCAGGTTTTCAGGATATCCCTGATTCAGCACATGTGGCTCAATGAGTGGCTCAGTCGAAGAAGCAGGGATATCCCGAAAACCTGACCTGTTGGGGGGTTTTTCAGGACTGGCGTTGAGAAGCCCTGCTTTAGAGTGTAGAATTTTTGTTAAAGTCCCTGGAAATGCAAAAAGAATATATCAGTTATATTTGTACTCATTCTTATCAGAACCATTCTCTTTCAGCCCACATACATTCCCCATTTTTCGGACATTTGAATAATATTCCATAAAAGAAGCAACAAACGTTTCTCCGAGTCCTATTAGCAGTATATCCAGTTTTCCCCATGCACAATGAATTTCACTCATCTCTGATTATAATCTATAGATATGCAATGAAATAGATAGTTACAAGACTAACACTTAGGAGGAGTTACTGTCTCCAATCGCTTGTATCTGCACGTCCAATAATTACTTCGTTTTAGATATCAACTTTTTACAGCTAGAATATTCCCTTTGTATAATCGGAGAAATGAAATGTAAATAATGTGTTTCACACTGTATGGGCTAATAGAGAATAATAGCTTGATCTTCCTTTGCTGTTGTTGCAGGTGTCAGCCAGGCTGGGAAGGGCAGTTTTGCAACCAATGTGTTTCGTTTCCCGGTTGTTTGCATGGCAACTGTACCCAACCATGGCAATGTGTCTGTGAGGAAGGATGGGTTGGCAGCCTCTGTGACATTGGTTTGTGCAAACAATGGATTAAATAGGCTCGATTCATCATGAAGTATGCATTTAGTATGCACCTGTGAGGGGGTGAAGGGGTTAACTCCCTCTGCCAGGATCAGGAGACCACACCATGGCAGACCTGAGAGCGTGGGTGTGATCTCCTTATCCTAGCGGAAGAAGGGAGTTAACCCCTTCACCCCCACACATTACCATTGTGTCCCCTTCCATTTACACCAAAAAATGTGAACTCAAGCCAGATTTTGCTTGGCTAAATAGTGCCAAATCAATATACTTTTAAGTTCTATTATATTTTCTACAGTGCGATATTCAGAGTTGAATGTTAACCGTTTCAAATGCCAGAGGGTCCCGCCACCGCTGTGACCAGGGACCGCCCCCGCACTAGCGATCACGTAATTGCCCTCCTGAGTGCTACCACGATCGCTTCATGTTTCTGTTCATGAAACAGGAAGGGGATTGTCCCACCCTTCCGTCCAGTTTGGGGTCAGTGCGGCATGGGGACACCCCCTAGAAAAGGAGAAAAGCCTGATGACGCACGGCAGCGGTGGCCAACTCTAGTCTTCAAGGGCCACCAACAGGCCAGGTTTTAAGGATATCCCTGCATCAGCACAGGTGGCTCAATCAGTGGCTCAGTCAATGAAAGCCATCTGTGCTGTCCGCATGCCGCACTGACCCCAAACTGAATGGAAGAGTGGGACTCACCCCGTCAAAATTTCCCTTTGGTTGCCACCTTTCATGACATACTGTACTCTATGTGTATAGGACACTGAAGGGGTTAGCAATGTACTATGACATTATAAACATAGATATTTACAAATAACTCCCTATTTCTGCTTCGCATGTACAGTATACCACTAAATAAGAAAAGCGACTTTCAAACTATTTCTTGTATACTGAATAAAAGTAACTAATTCCATATTATGCTCAATTGCTACAGTAACTGGATTATTGCCCATAGTCGTGCTAAATAAAACCAACAGCTCCACCTACAGTTGGAAATCAGAAAGATTCAAGCATGTGGTTGATCTTTTCACACAGATCCTTTATTTTTCTTAACAATAATGATGACAAACAATGTCCAACTGTTATTTCTCTGCACTTTCCGAAACATTGTGACTGCTACTTGTAAGTACCACTCCGTATATTTGTATATTCAAATAAGTTGTTTATTTTTTAGCACATTGTTGGAGGTTTTCTTCTGTTTTTCTCTAGTGTTTATGATGAATCTATGAATCACCATCTACCCTGTACCAGCACCTGGTTATAAATATTTGCTAATCAATAGGTATTGAGTACCCACCACTATCCAATTATTGTGCAATTGTTCTATTTATCAGCCATGTGTTCAACCTCTGAGAACCAACATCTAGGATTTTAGCTTTTATCTGTGCGACTTCATTGAAGTCTGAGACTGTTGATGCTAAAAAAATCAATGAGACCAACTCCACATAGTGAAAATCCCAGTGAATAAAAATTGTCATTTTATGCTGTTCAAATTATGTCTACTTTTTAACATTAAGCTGTCTTATCCTATCAACATATTAATGTCTCACAGCTTGGGCATTTGAGATGGTCACACTAACAGACAAGATAACAATGAAACATCCATCAGTTTCAGTTTTGCATGAATTGTATCTGATGCTGGAAGGTAGAGACTAGTGATGATAACACGAGAGTTAATCCGAATTACTGCTGTGCGTGGCCTATTGAGACTTCATAGCCTACGATGTATCACAGTTTTCTGAGACCCTTGAGCTCTGCACTACAGCTTATGTTTGACTATAAGTAATTATGCATATTACGTTAATACAGATATCCATCCGTGTTCTGCCAGACCCTGCACCAACAACTCCACCTGTATCGAAACTGGAGATGGCGGATACATTTGCCTGTGTGCCCCAGAATTTACGGGAAAAAACTGCCTTCTTAAAAAGGGGCCCTGTTTTTCAAATGGGTACCTACTAACTTTCAACTTCCCTCTTTGTAATTTTGTTCCTATTGTAGAAAATGATTACCAAAAACAACACGTGTGTTTGTTTGTATGTATGTATGTATATGTATGCATGTCTATATGTATATATGTATGCATGTATGCATGCATGCATGCATATACTGTATATGTGTGTGTGTATGTGTAACTGCAGGGAATCTCATAAATGTTGGAGAAAAGTGAACCTATGTTACAAGTGAACATAATGTAATGTTTTTCTGATATTGGTCTGCTTTTTCCTAAAGTATTAATCCGCTTTTGTTACTTTTTTGCCCATTACTGACATTTCTTGCAATAATATAATAAGTAACCATTTGTTTAATGATCAGCAACAAATTGCAGTTGTAGCTAGAAGCTAAACGTTGCTGATCCAGTTAACAATGTTCATATTGAAATAGAATGCAGCATGTTCTAGATCAGGCACCTCCAGTATTGATGAAATATAAATATATTTCTTGCATATGGAGAGATGGTGCACATGCATAATTATGCATAATTATGCATAGCACTTCCGTAATTACATCACTGTAAAGATCATCTCATACTTCGGCATTTTACACATGAAATATGTATAATTACCCGTCTACTTGAGGATCTATTTACAAATTTATGACTAAATTTATCATGAACTAAATTGCACGCAGAGACACAGAGCTGGTGTTTTGCATATAACAATGCCAAATCCTTGCAGTTGCTGATACAATGAATATGATAATATGACCAGCTGTTCTGTTTGGAGGCCGACTGTTCTGTTTTCTCATTAGTCCTTCAGATCGTAATTTGCAATTCAGATGGAAGTTCTGTTTCTTAAACATTCTACCCTCTGTATCACTCTTCAAAATATGTTGTTCTATCCTGAGCTATAATAACTATAAATACACATATACATCATACTTGCTTTACTTTAACAGTAGATGTAATATTGATAGTCTAACACCTGTTTTCAAGAATGATACATATCAGCATGTTTTAATGAACGTTCTCAAATAGTGTACCAATACTCAGTTTGACTTAATATTTTCGTTGCCAAAAGAGCCAGCAATATAAAGGCTCCCGTTGGCAGCAAAAGGGTTAATACCGCAGCATATTTATTTTCCAGGTCCTTGGCATGGTACGCTGCTTCAACACAATTTCTGTATTTGTATCGTTCTTCAGGTCTCCCTGCCAGAATGGAGGGACGTGCATTGATAACAATGGTTTTGCAACCTATGCGACTTGCCAGTGCCCTACTGGCTTTGCCGGTAATTTCTGTGAACTGGATACAGACAATTGCAACCCCAATCCTTGTACAAATGGAGGAAGTTGCATTGACCTTGGGTCTGGCTTCCAATGTCATTGCCCCGTGGGCTTCACTGGTGGATCTTGCAGCGAACTCACTTCACTTTGCAGGAGCAACCCATGCGCAAATGGAGGGATATGCCACGATAAACCAGAAGGATATCAGTGCACATGTCCGCCCGAATATACAGGGAAAACCTGTGCGTACCTCAATAAAAACAAAAGTGTGCGTGTGATTAATACTGCAGATAAACACACCTATAACTTCTCTCCAAACACTTATCATAAGTCCGTGCAGCATCGAGGTCATGAAGTTCTAAAGATCACAGTTAAGGAAACAATTCACAATATAGATCCTCTCCTCAACCAAAGCCAAGTCATATGCTTTATTGTGCTGGGCCTACTTACCTGTCTTATTATCCTGATCACTACTGGAATCGTATTTTACCCCAAGTGTGAGACGTGGCTCGCCAATGCCAAATACAGCCACCTGCTGCGCAAGAAGAAACATTTCTACATGAAATCGAGCAGTGAAGGGGACCACGACGTTAAAATAATTTTCCCAGACAAAGTTAAGGTTGCAAACTGCAGTAGGAATTACACTTCTATTTAAGGTTGAAATGAAGTGACATGAAATTAGCCCGTTTTTTTTTAACGCTTAACTCCAAAACTTCGGCCTCTGAAGTGTCCAGCAAACTACTGCTACTTCTAGACTGAAAGTGTTAGTTGTGTGGATATTTGTGCTGTACTGTGATACTAACTATTACTAATATATTAGTGTTGCTACTACCAGTGAAATGTTTGTTACCAAACTGGTTGCTGCCAGAAGATATTCGCAATGCACTGCAGATACAGATAAATTCTAATCTTTGTACAAATGGAGGAGGTTGGGCAGATATTGAAAACCCCTCTGGTAGCAGAGGCCTCTAAAGAACTTAACAATATAGATGACATTATAAAAAGAGAGTTTGATAAAATAAAAAAGAACAACTATTTTTCTGTAAAAAAAAAACACTAAAATTTGAATGGAGCTTTTACTTGGATGTGATTTCTGTCAATAAATATCCCAAAGCTTGGTTTTAATAAACAGTGCTTTGAAAACATTTGACTTCCTTGTTTCATTACACTGTGCGAAGAAGAAACAAAATATTTATAGAAGGGTATAAACGAGCACTTTTACATTGCCTCAGGTTTGGTAGATCAATACAAGAATTACACTTGTGTTAAAAACCCCACTAAGTATCTAACGATGCAATATGTCAATGTACAGTTAAGATTGGATTTTGCATGACAACCCTTTGAACAGTCAGATGTAGTGTCAACATGGCTTATATGACCCTTTCAACCCACCATTCAGCTCATTAGGAGAGATAAAGTGCTTGGGTTCTGCAGGAAATTCTCTGATTAGCCTCCCTGGTCCATTCTGATCATACATGAATCAGATGCTGAATACCATTATCCATACCACAAAGACAGCACTGTTACGCCTCCAGACCTACCATACCTACCCAGCCAGCATACCTGCTCACTGTGCCCTAATTAATGCCTGCCCTGCAGTGGCGGATTAAGACTTCGTGAGGACCTATATTAGGATAAAGATGAGGCCCCTATAAAAAAAAATTAAAAAAAACCATTGTCAAAAGAATGATTAATAAAAAAATAAAGATTTTTATTTCAGTAACTACTTTTTCACGACAGGAAATAATTTGATTATCAATTTACTAAAAAAAAAAAAAAACTAATTTCAAAATGGAAAACATTTTTTTTTCTTGATTTTCGGAAAGCGAATTTATCGATGATATCATCAAATGATTAAGCTCCGAAGTTTAGCGCTTTCAATGCGCAGAATGCTAAGGGCAGGGAGCTTTTATTGCCGCATGTTCGTTCATTAGAACATTAGCTCATTTTTTATCCCTTTTAGCCTCTATAAATACCTTTCTCCTGAGCAATTGGTTATCATCAAACTTCTAAATAGATGCAATCTTGCTTCAGCGTAGGGGAAAGTGAAGCGAATCATATCCTGGATGATGAGTTTATTATACAGGTCTTGATGGCAAAAAAATTCTTTATATGGATACTTTTCCTTGATATAGAGATTGAACGGATTTATTTCTCCAACAAGGTTATGATCAGCATCTGCATTTGAATGAACAAAAATGCCTTAGTATTTGGTGACCCCTCAAATTGCGAGGCCTTAAGCTGCAGCTTATTTAGCTTATACTTAAATCCACCACTGCTGTCCTGCCGCTATGCCCTACTGTGTATCAGGGGGGCTCAACTCCAGTCCTCAAGACCCCCCAACAGGTCAGGTTTTCAGGATATCCCAGCTTAAGCACAGGTGGCTCAATCAGAAGCTCAGTCTAGTTAAGGGGGCAGAGAAATTGTTAAGTGTGTGTTTGGCTAAAGAACACGTATTTGGGTGAGTGCCAGCAGGCTCCCTCCTCACTGGAAAGTGCTTGTGATGTCGAATATTTACATGAGTACACAGGTACGATGGAAGCGGTTCTCCCTTGTACAAAGAAGCTTGTACTGTAGCTCCAGCGTCACTGAGGCCAGAAGTTGTGTCAGTCAGGAGAGAGAAAGATCCAGCCTGAAGAAAGATAGGTGGCTCCTGATTTCACATAAGCTATTACTATGTGTGAGAGGTGGGGGAATTATTATGTTTTTTGGGGGGGGGGCTATTTGTGGGTGGCGGGGGGGGGTTGTGTGTGGGGGGGAGGGAAGATTATGTATGTGGTGGAGGAGGGGTTATTGTGTGTGCGGGAGGAGGCTTTATTATGTGTGTGGGGGGGGAAGGGAGAAGTTATGTCTATGGGGGAGAGAGAGAGATGGGGACATGAGGGAGAAAGGTGGGAGACAGGTGGGGGCATGGGAGAGAGGGGTGGGGGCAAAAGAGAGTGAGAGATGTGATTGCATGGGAGAGAGAGGTGGGGGTGTGGGTGAGGGGAGTGAGAGAATGAGACGGAGGGGCGAGATGGTGTGAAATAGCAGGGGGGGGGTCTCACAAGGCCGCAAAAACTGGGGGTGGGGGGACCAATGGGAACTCTAGTCCTGGGCCCCGGAAAAGCTGCCTGCGGCCCTGCACCCGTGCCCTATGTTATTCCTCCACCAATTCCCTAGCTTGTGATATTAAAGTTTGCAATTCTGTAATTTCCTCCTCCTTCACATTGATTTCACAAAAGTCGTGACATCAATGCTGGGAAAGATCAGATATCAACCTTTAATAAGGATATTACCAGACATTAATTCTGAGGTGAGCGTGGTGAGGCATACAGTAGTCATACAGTAGTCATCGCCTGTTCAGTAATGCCAGAATAAAGGAGTGAATTAAAGACAGAGTGGGTTAAATAACACAGTCAGTCAATTAGTTGTATTTCTCATCCTATACTGTGGGATACATATTATGTTGCTCTTATTATTTTATTTGTATTCAGTCCAAACCATATACTGTATTGTATGTAGAAATTCACTCTGCAGTTTTAAAAGACAGAAACACATACAGTATTTTATAATACAGGAATATCAGCTAAAAACATACAAACAAGCATAAGACGGCATCAAAGAGTGCATTTTAAAAGTATTAGAGAAGACACTGAAACCGACACTGAAACAGCATAAATATATGTTCAGTAAGTGCAATGGGAATCTCAGTAAATCTGCCATCAATTTCTATGTTTCTATCTTAGTTTGAGTATACAGTAGTGTATTCATTATTATACGTGTAGCACACCTTCCCCCACCCCGTGGGAGATATGGTGGCTAGTGTGTATGTGCTGCTTTACCTAGCTTTACCTGAGCCTCCGCTGCTGGGAACCTGGGGTGTACCTGTTCCGTTGGTCGACAGCGCCCCCACCTGCGCATAATCCTCACAGTGTGGGATAACCCCTTGCAGGACAATAATGAATAGCGAAAAGTATCAATCCTCAGCAGGGGAATCGTGCAGCCCTATTGGCTGTTGGCAAATATGTATTGCCATGACACTATGCATCAAGGGGGCTATAGTTCTCCTAAGAACCTCTTGCACGCCTAACAGCTCTTCTGCGCATGCGCAACCTACTGCGCATGCGTGCGCAACATCCATATGGCGGCGATCTGTACCCGGAGCCACCGAAAACCTCCGTGGGGCTCTGGCGACCCGATCGCCGCTCCAGCTCCACACTACACGCGCCCTGCTGCTGCCTGACAGCAGGTTCGCCTTGGTCTCTGGCGGCACCTGCACCACTCCATATGCCCTACCCTACGCAGCGCTTCTGCAGCTTGCCATCAATTCCCCCGATGTACTGGAGGTAAGGGGCCCAGGGGGAACCCTGCTATAAAGGCTAAACCAGGGGGAGCAAACATTTTACATGGAGCCCCCCCCACATAATTATGCCCCTTTACAAAGCACTAGTAAGACCACACCTTGAATATGGAGTACAATTTTGGGCACCAATCCTAAGAAAAGACATTATGGAACTAGAGAGAGTGCAGAGAAGAGCCAGCAAATTAATAAAGGGGATGGACAATCTAACTTATGAGGAGAGACTAGCTAAATTAGATTTATTTACATAAGAAAAGAGGCGTCTAAGAGGGGATATGATAACTATATACAAATATATTCGGGGACAATACAAGGAGCTTTCAAAAGAACTGTTCATCCCACGGGCAGTACAAAGGACTCGGGCCATCCCTTAGGGTTGGAGGAAAGGAAATTTCACCAGAAACAAAGGAAAGGGTTCTTTACAGTAAGGGCAGTTAAAATGTGGAATTCATTACCCATGGAGACTGTGATGGCAGATACAATAGATTTGTTCAAAAAAAGGTTGGACATCTTTTTAGATGGGAAAGGTATACAGGGATATACCAAATAAGTATACATGGGAAGGATGTTGATCCAGGGATTAATCCGATTGCCAATTCTTGGAGTCAGGAAGGAATTAATTTTTCCCCTTAATGGGGTTTTTTGTTTGCCTTCCTCTGGATCAATAAGTAAGTAAAGATATTGGATCAAGTATCTGTTGTCTAAATTTAGCATAGGTTGAACTTGATGGACCTATGTCTTTTTTCAACCTCATCTACTATGTAACTATGTAATTTGTGATATTAGTCGCCCCCCCCCCCCCTGCCCGATGTAATCCATATCACATTACTTTTTTTTATTAAATCGGTATAACATTTTAAAAACAGTAAAACATGACAAATGTTATAGGTTTGTTTCTAAATAAATCAGCATAAGAGTATAAGATAATACTGACTGCAAATTTTGTCTCCCTCCTTCCCCATCCTCTACCTGATCCTCTCTCTCCCCATCCTCATCTCCATTCTCTCACTCCTTATCTCCGCTCCCCACCTCATCATCTCTCCTCATCTCCTCTCCCCCTCCAGCTATCTCCACCTCCAGCTCTGTCCCCCTCCTCCATGCCTACCTGTGGAACAGGGTGATGATAGAGGCGGGGAGATAAGCAGAGGAGCAGCCGGAAGAGGAGTAAGAAGTTGCACAGCGGCGGAGCAGGACGTCCGGGGAGGAACGCGCTGTAGCAGCATAGACACTGGAAGTAAGAAAGACCTCCGGGTCGGATCGCTGGAGCACGCTCCTCCCCGGCTGCCCGGCTCTGCCTCCATGCACCTCCTATCTGCTCTGGCGACCTGCCTCCACCGCTGCTGTGTAATCTTTTTCCGCTGCCATCATCTCCCCCCACCTGCCACTATCACCACCCTGCTTCACAAAACCTTGCGCCCCCCAGTTTGCACACCCCTTGGCTAAACTGTTAAAAATTACAGGAAATATTGAACTGCCTGCTAACTGATTGGTCAACTTTCCTGGCATTACTCATTCAGTATTGGCCTGGGATTTTTGGAACCAATTAACTTTCACTTATCATACAGTAAGTGAGGTGATTGGATAGGAGGCACCAGCCAGGCACTGATTCCTCCCCATCTCTGCCTGCGGAGCGCTCTGCATAGGAGACAGTGAGGAAGAGAGTTACTGTCTGTGTGAGACTAGGGGGCAGGGCCACTGACAGATTTCTTGGGGCCCAGAACTAGAGTTACTTCCGGGACTCCCCTCTCCCTCCCCCCCCGTGTTGGCGGGATCGCAATCCCCCCCCAATTTCACACCTCAGTAGCCCCATCTCTTTCTCCCCACTCTTCCCATGTATTTCTCTCGACTCCGTCTCACTCCCTCTTCCTCAATCACCCCCTCTCACTCCCCTCCCCCGCCTCACATGTATTTCTCTCCCCTGCGTCTCACTCTTACTCCCTCTTTTCCTCACTCCCTCCCCCCCTCTCTCCTCTCACTCGGCCCCACCTTCCGTCAATTACCCCACTCTCACTCAATCCCCCCCACAAAATACATATTAAAAAGACCCGCTCCCCCAATACATATTAAATTACCCCAGTGCTCCCCAATACTTAAATCTAAGTTATATTTGAGAGTTGTCTAAATACTATACATCCCAGATTAATGAATCAATAACCAAGTTAGAAAGTATTATGATAATATGATGTAACATTTAAAAGTGGGACTAGATGATTTTATTGTTTTTTCCCCCCCGTAAAATAGGGGGGTGGGGGGGGAACATTTCATAATCCTTTTCTGCCAAAGATATCGTTAAAAGGTCAAGTCAATAAATGCAGCACATGGATTTACTCAAATCTACAGTATATGGATGCGCTAAACAGGACCACTATTGGAAGTAAAGATGTCAGTAAGAATTAGTGAGATGTTGCAAGAGTGAGTCAGGGATTAATTACAGTTATATCTCCCCCTGTGGTGCATGGTACTTTGCAGTTTAATACCCAATAATTGACTTTTCATTCTTTAATGTCAGTGTCCTCTTAAAGGACCAACTCAAGTGTGCCATTTTGTTACATTTATTTTATTATTGTTATTTTTTATATATATACATAGGATTGAAGCAGGGGCTCTCTGGAGCTGAACCCCATTAATTTCAGCTTCGGGGATCCCCTGCTTCCGGAGATATTTACCTCCGAAGGGGGAGCTGGTATCGCCTGCAAGTTTAAAGTTCACAACTTCACATGGGCCAATAGGAAGCCACACCGGATAACGTCATGGCTTCCGATTGGCCCGCAGGATGCGGGAGCTTTGTAAAGCATGAACCCCTGACTAGCAGCTACCGGCACCCCCTAAAGTGGTAAGAATGCGGAAGCAGGGGGTCCGCTCTGGAGACCTCCTGCTTCAATCCTGTGTAAAAAAAATAAAAAGAAGCAACCAGCTTGGATTGCCGCTTTAAGGGTAACCTCAGTGTGTTCCTGAGCACAATGTACAGGTATGTGATTGATCAATCTTGCAGTCCTCGATGTCCTACCTGTATACAAGGCTTTCATTCAACCCTGCAAGTTAATCTTCTGTCTCTGTTTGTAGCTACTGTACCATTCTTAGGCCGCACTTGTAGTGCTGGCGACGGCGACGCGACTGATGATGTCACCCGTCGCTGTCACCACCCGCGAAAATTATAATTTAACTTTCAGCGACGTCGCTAGCAACGGGGTCATTGATTGGTTCAGAGACAGTCACATGTGGCGACAGTCTCTGAAAAAATCAAATTTACCCGGCTTCCAAATTTTTGGTCACTCCGTCGTGCTTACTATAAACAATTGTTTTGTTTTGGAGCGACGTCGCGTCACCACCGCGGGCACTATAAGCGCAGCCTTAGGCTACGGCCCCAGTGCCTGTGCTGCGCGCGCGCCTGTTAGGCTGGCGGCCCGTGCAGCCGAGTTCGCCGGTCTGCAGTGAGCTTCAGGGGGAAAGACAGAGTGGGGGGCGTGATGGGGGAGTGACGGGGGTACGGCCGTGACGTCACCCGGCAGGTTCACCGTCATTGGCTGAACCGCTGGGGGGCATGGCCTAGTGCTCCGCCGCGAGTCCTGATCTCAATTTTCTTGAGATCAGGAGTTTCTGTCGGCGCTGGGCAGCGGCCGCTCCTCGCAGCGGTCACGACCCCATTGGAGGGCTGCTCATGTCCCTGCAGCGTCCGCCACAGTGGGCGCTGCAGTAGCTAATGGGGACCTGGCTTTATCTTTCCCTGCGCATGTGAATTCCAACTCCAGATGGGACAAACTCCTATGTGGAATTAAAATCTGTTGGTGCACCTTTTTATTTGTATAATAATAAAAAAGATGACAAAATAAAAAAAATACATAAAATAAAGAAAAAAAACACAGGGATTACAAGTTTTTTTCTTTCGCAAAAATGAATAAAAACAGACAGCAAGTTGTTGAAATGTTTCTTTCGCTATAAACCCCTCAGAAAAGTATAAAAGATGCGAGAAATTCATATCCCAGAATTATTTGCACATCTGCAGATGCTGAACATATCTTTAGACATGGATACTCATGGACTGTCTTCTGCGTCCAGCTGAAAACTGTCCACTTACATTTTTGGCCATGATGCCTGTTGTTGTTCTGGAGCACGAGATATATATATATATATATATATATATATATATATATATATATATATATATATATATTCCCAGAATCCCTTGTTGCAGTGGAAGTGATAATGGTGAAAGGCAGGGTTGCAAACCTGTCTAAGCATGAGCATACAGTAATATTTCCCTTTGCTATATGCTTTACTGTGGAGGGTTTTTGTCACTTTTTGTACCCACCATAACTTAACTAAGTGTGGTGAAACCTATCTCTGCTTCATTTGGCAAAGCCAGAATAACCAACCCCACACGGAGGAAACCCATTAAGGTCGAAACTGCTGTCTGTGGGTGGGTTTACTGGCTATGCACCTTAACCCAACCTGTGCTCAAAGCTGCATGCAGCAAGCTTAAGCTTATAGGGGACAATGTTAAATGATTTTGAAGCGAAAGGTGGCACTGTGTGCTCATTTGCATGTAATTTCCCAGAATTCCTTGCTGCAGTGGAAGCACTGTGTGCTGGGTGATAATGGTGAAAGGCAGGGTTGCTGACCTGTCTAAGACATGCAAATGAGCATACAGTAATATTTCCATTTGCTATATGCTTTGCTGTGGAGGGGTTTTGTCACTTTTTTTACCCATCATAACTTAACTAAGTATATATATATATATATATATATATATATATATATATATATATATATATATATATATATAAATATATATATATATATATATATATATATATATATATATATATATATATATATATATATATATATATATAAATAAAAGCCTCCAGCACTCCCAAAAGTACAACTAGAGAACCAATGGGATGGTAAGGTTATTTATGTATTGGGACATATGAAAAAATCATCTCTCCCACACTACATCAAATGTGTAATATCATATCCCCACATAAAAAAGTCAAGATTCTATCTAAATGAACATTTACAGTATGTGAAATGACCATAAATCCAAAAACACCCCATCAAAATGCAATACAAAAAAACAATAAAATGAAATAACCCAACTGGACAGTAACACAAGTAACCTGACTGAAAGACTAAACATTTAAAACCAGAGACAGAACATGAAACACAGACAGAGCTCAGTGCACATCCAATGACACCTATACACGGTACAGTGCCTAAATATATATATATAGATATCTTTTGAATAAAATGGTCTTTTAGTTTAACATTTTGGCCAAAGTGTTGTAAGCCCTTGAGCCCCTACATGGCAGACCACATCTCAAGGGTACCTAACACTTATATAAATTCTTAATAACCTGTACATTACCAGGAAGAATGATTTATAATAAATCTGTCAAAATTAGTTGCATAGTTCTAAGTATGATTGAAGCTCTTATTAACCTGTATATTACCAGGAAAAGCACTCTGTATTAGATTTGTCGCAATCAAACTGTAAGCAAGTTCCCCTGAGAGTGGTAAATGCAATGGAGTCAGCTTTTAACCATTAAAAAGTGGGAGGGGGTGAGCTTCAAACTAGGGAGGAGGAGCCACCCTCCAAATCAGCCATGACCAGAAAGACTAAACACACAGAAGACCACAATACAAACATCAAACAAAAACACACAACATCTTTGCAAAAATACCAGACATAAAATAATGGTTAAATGTATTATGATAAAATAATAATAAAAATAGAGGGGCTACGTTCTGAGCTCCACGGCCCTTCTTCAAGCCCATTCTACACCCTCTATGTGGTACTTCCCTATCAAAATATATACTGGCAAATATGAGAGCAACACATAAAAAACAGGAGTAGGAGCAGTTAGGCTTTCATCCGATGGAATTAAGCAAAATCTCTGTGCCTGTGATGGTCTCTGGTCAGTGTCCGATTCCAGCATCTGTAATGGTCTCTGGTCAGCATTGATTCCAGTGTCTGATGGGCTCTGGTCAGCTTCCGCTTCCAGCATATGTGATGGTCTATGGTCAGCTACTGCTTCCACCGTCTGTGATGGTCTCTGGTCAGTTACCGCTCCCAGTGTCTGTGATGGTCTCTGGTCAGCTTCCGCTTCCAGCGTCTGTGATGGTCTCTGGTCAGCTTCCGCTTCCACCATCTGTGATGGTCTCTGGTCAGCTTCCGCTTCCAGTGTCTGTGATGGTCTCTGGCCAGTTACCACTCCCGGTGTCTGTGATGGTCTCTGGTCAGCTTCCACTTCCACCGTCTGTGATGGTCTCTGGTCAGTTACCGCTTCCAGCATCTGTGATGGTCTCTGGTCAGCTTCCGCTTCCACCGTCTGTGATGGTCTCTGGTCAGCTTCCGCTTCCAGCGTATGTGATGGTCTTTGGTCAGCTTCCACTTCCAGTGTCTGTGATGGTCTCTGGTAAGCTTCTGCTTCCAGTGTCTCTGATGGTCTCTGGTCAGCTTCCACCTCCAGCGTCTGTGATGGTCTCTGGTCAGCTTCTGCTTCGAGCGTCTGTGATGGTCTCTGGTCAGCTTCCACCTCCAGCGTCTGTGATGGTCTCTGGTCAGCTTCTGCTTCCAGCATCTGTGATGGTCTCTGGTCAGCTTCCGCTTCCAGCATCTGTGATGTCTCTGGTCAGCTTCCGCTTCCAGTGTCTGTGATGGTCTCTGGTCAGCTTCTGCTTCCAGCGTCTGTGATGGTCTCTGGTCAGCTTCCACTTCCAGCATCTGTGATGGTATCTGGTCAGCTTCCGCTTCCAGCGCCTGTGAATGTCTCTGGTCAGCTTCCGCTCCCAGCGCCTGTGATGTACTTTAAGAGTTAATGGTGAAAAGCAGGGTTGCAGACCTGTCTGGGATAGGCAAGTGATCAGGGGCGCAATAAGAATCTCTGATTGGAGGGTGCAGTGTTTACCTGCCCTCCCCATCAACGTAGCGTCGTCTTGTGACGCATCATCATCATGATGTCACGTGATGGCACGTTGTCATGGCAACATGTCGCCTTGTGACATTGCATCACCATGATGATGCAACATTACATGACGCCGATTAGGAGGAATGCTCTGTTACAGAGGCCTTGCTCTCTCCCACGGCAATCAGTTTCATTGCTGTGGCGAGGAGCTACTGCTAGGGATATTTTTATTTGCAATAGCAAGATCAGACCACACAGATCCTAATGAGTGGTGTGAAATTCTGCATCTCTGCGTCACAAGTGGCGTAAACTTTAATTTACTGTACTTAAAAAAGCAGCAAATTGAGTGTCAAAACAAACTTCTATTTGAACTACTTTTACTTTGATACATTTCATCCAGAGTTTTCAATAATTAAGTATAATTTAATAAAATGCATATATAATATAAATATTATAATCTAAGTCAGGGATGTGCAAACGTTTTTGTCTGCACCCCCCTGCCTGCTCTCCCCCCCCCCCCTTACCTTTCCTCCAGCATCATGTGACGTCGCGTAACCATGCATTTCACCCCGCAGCTTCATTTGACTCCACAGTTTCATGGCGACGCATCACTAGAAGCAGCCAGAGAGAAGGTAAGAGACATTCACAGGCCACACATGCTCCCCCGGCATTTTATTTCAATGTTGTGGGGAAGAGCATGGGGCCTCTGTAAGAAAATTTGGCGGGGGGGCACACCCTCCAGTTTGCGCACCCCTGATGTAAATGATAAGAAATACATTTAAACAAAGTTAAACTTACTGCTCTTATTTGATCATTTGAACTGAATGGTACTTTAAATGCTTAAATTGTTTAACTCTCCTACCAATGTATGTATGTATAATTATTGTTGTTATATACAGTAATATTCATATTTTTATATATTAAAATCTATAAAAGTCTACAAAGGGAAACTAGCCTATTTCAGATAATAAAAATTACAGAAAGTAATAATAATGAAAAAAGTATGCAACTCAAAAAAGTAAAAGATACCTTTAGCCTACAGTACATTTATATCATTATTGTGCATTTCCACATGATGGCAGCATTTCAACACCAAACTATTATGTCCCCTAAAATGATAGCAATTTGTTTAGTTTGCATTTAAAGAGGCAATGCAAGTGGCACTTTATAAAAAAAAACTCCTTTTTGTTTTAATATATGCAGCCTTTGATTACCTTTATTGAAAACTAATTACCTAAGTTCTCCCGTAATCGATCTGCAAAAATCCTGCTTCTTAGGGTTCACTAAATGGCTGCCTTTCAGTTTCAATCAGTCCTTCAGTCAGTGTAACTCAGCAGCTACAATGTATTCTTATATTACTAAGATAACATTATCTATTGTTTGCAGTTCAAACTGCTGGGAATATTGGCAACAAATGATCACAAACAGGAAAGAGTTGCACAGATCTTGCGCTGCTGGGGAAGTGTGTTAAAGCCTGATGTAGAAATCAAAAGATGCTCAGGATATTAAAACTCATAAAACATCCCTTTCAGAGTTGAATGGGGAAAAAAATGCAGTAGGTACTATCTAATACAACAGAACTGATTTATTTTAAATACTCACACATAGAATACTGCATGGATTGCCCCTTTAAGTAGAGATATGCACAATATTCACAAACAATAATGGAGAACCAAGCTACTTTTTCAGTTTATTTTCCCATGAAAAAATGAGCAAAATGACACAATTCGCCAAAATGAAAACGTGACTTAAGGTCACGTCATCGCTGCAGTAACTTCAAATAACACGCTGTTATGTAACTGTTGGTGTCACTCCTATTCAAACCTTGAAATCGGGCATTTCCTTGAGCGGGCAGAGGAGAGGTAAGTACCACAAGGCAATAATGCTATGTCATTTAAATCCTACCTACCGTACTAGTGTTATACCCATCCATACCCTGCAAAGTCCTACTTCAGAGTTTGGACAGGAGTAACCTCAAGTTTTGTTATAACTCAACTAACGTAACATCATTGCCATGCGTTAACCGTAGCGGACTTTAGTGAGATGGGGATCATTTGCAGATCACTGGTGGTCTCAAAGAAAGTGAGTTAGTGGTCTCATTTCATTAATGTTACATTCATAAAATAAGCAGGGGTGAGCAAACTGGGGAGGGCAAGATTTTTTTTTGGGTGGGGGCGTAACGCGCGAGGCCTCTGTAACTCACTTACCTGAATTCTGTCGGCTTCGGGCGAAGCGTTTCCATGGCAATGTGGCATCAACTGACGCCGGATAAAAGGTAAGGGGGGGTCCAACACTTGGGGAGAGCAGGCAGGGGGGAGCAGCGCAGACAGTTTGCGCATCCCTGATATAAGGTATGTCTAAAACCAGGGACTTTGTTAGGGCTGTTCTATAGAGTGTGCAGCTGTGCGCGCGTGCGCGTCCCTGTGTGAACGCGCGTGCACATGCTGCACGCTTTTTGTGTGTATGCTGAGCTGTGAACTGTGAGAAGGTACTGTGTGTTTATGTGTGTTTGTGTGTGTGTGTGTGTATATGTGTTTGTGTAATTTATTATTTAATAAACACACACACACATATACATACATTTCAGCGCCGGTAACGGCGCGAAAAGATTCTTTTCCCCGTCTTCCCCGCTGTCGGACGGATGCACGCTCACTACCGTGTGCGCGCGCGACCCTTGTATAGAAGGGCTGACTAACCTCAGCCAATTATAAGTGCCGCGCGCGCACGCCGTAGCGCACGCGGCCTCTACATAACAGCCCTTACTTTCAGCTCTGGGGACCCCATGCTTCCCATCTATATAAAAAAAGGGGGGGGGGTGGTCGGATCAAAAAAACGATCAGAGGGAATTGAACCTTATAAACAATGTGCAACATGATGCTGATTAGTTGAGGTATATAGCAGTTTTTAGAAGGCTCACAATTCCAGCCATTTTTAACTGGCTGCCAGATTCCCACCCGCACACCCCATATAATTCTTTTTCTCAAATGCTGGAAATTCCACAGTCAAAAACATGATAACGTTGAAAAAAATAAAAGAAAGAGTAATGGCAAACTGCCCCCAAAAAAAGATTGGAGCAAGTAATTGGGACTTCGCCGTTAAAGGCCAGTTTCTGGTAAGTGAGAGTGATTCAGATCCTGAGTGACTCAGCTCATTTACTGTACATGGGAAAGTTGAAACAACTTGGGGTCTTATCACTGAGACAGATGTCTGGCTTTGTAACACCTACACAAACTGTGAAACTGTGATAAAACCTCAGTATAGAATCCGGTATCCTAATTTGTATATAATTCAGCCCCATTATAATACTGTAAGAGAATTAAAGCTGCATTATGACTGTCATTAACACCTTATATCTCATTTTGAGCCAGACCCACAGAGATCTCTTACCTCAGGGCTTATTACACCACTTTGCCAATATCAGAAACAGACTCTTTTTTTTTATTGAGGGTAACGCATGTCCACACAGCAAATTATATGCAAAAACAACTGTCGTATATATAATTAGCATAAGATTAACACCTTTTTGCAACAGCAAAACCTTGCGTTAACTTCAAAGAACATTGCGTATCCCCCTGAGGAAGTTGCTTGCTAGCGACGAAACCTGTAGGGCCTTTCCGATTGGTGGTTACAGTAATGATGTCACTGCCTTTAGCCCCATTCTCTCTTCCCCCGCCCCCCTCCCCCCCCGATTGCGGACAACCTGAGAATCCTGAGCCTCTCCCATACATCCCTGGGACATTGATTAACATCACGATCAAGCCCAACAGCGGCCGCCCAGACTGATGGTAGTGCAGGGAGCTGATTCATCCTGTGTGGTCCCGCAGTCAGAGTAGAGCAGAGATTCCAACCTGTTATCAGGTTTTTCAACCATGCGATTGTATCATGTTTGTTTGTGTGTGCATTTTTAAGGTTTCTTCAATCTAATATATGTATTAAACGGTAACACACCATGGGGCATATATATATATTAATCACAGGATTGAAGCACGGGATCTCTTAGATGATCTGTGTTAATTTCAGCTCCGGGGACCCCCTGCTTCCTGAGATACTTACCTCCATAATGGGTGCCGGTATCTCTCTTCAGTTTAAATGTCCCGGTTACGTGGGATGATAGGAAGCTGCACCGGATGATGTCACAGCTTCCTATTCGTCCACGTGATGCAGGATATTTAAATGCTGCCAATATGTTAGGCACACAGTTTCTCTGACTTACGGAGGTAAGTATCTCTGGAAGCAGGGGGTCCCGGAGCTGAAATTAAAACAGTCCAGCTTCAAAGACCACCTGCTTCAATCCTGTAATAATAAATAAATTTTACAAAGTGTCTCTATTTCATCTCATTAGCCCGCACGCCCTTTTTACTTAACGCAATGCCCTTTCCAGATGAAAATAGGACTGAACACAGCGTTATTGAGCTTTGAAAAGACACAGCAAGGTGTTTATGTGAACAGAGCTCTGTAGATCTCAATCTTTCATCGCATACGTCAAAGGCTTGTTTCTGAAAAACAGAAACATTTTGCAGCATAACTACATGAGGATGGAGCTCAGACAGGAAAGAGAAAGAACCAGTGTAGATCTTTGTTTAATTTTCAAATGCCAAATTTACACTGATATTTAGTAAGCATATCCAAGCATGTATATAAACACACCAGACTTCACTTATCCCCTTCTCCTGGAGCTTCCTGGATTGGTAAACATTATTCCAAGGTGCCCCGTACAACCTTGCTTTCCCAAGAATCGTTCGATGTGCGGTGTCTCAGCCTGTCCATCTTGCCCCTAGGCGTCACAGGATGTCCATCCCTCACCAGAAGCTCAGACATCACAGGAAGTCCGCCACAATCTCTCAGGAGTCAGGAAGTGTCTGGAGATGCACATCAGTCTCCCTTCCCTATGCGTTGCACTGGAGGACTCCGCTTCATTGGGATAAATTGCCTAATTCTAACATATGTATGTGATGAAGTCACGTGATCGTGACGAAATGCGTAGGGATGGGAGTTGCTGACGTGACGTCACCACGTCGAGGAGTTACGGGGAGTGACTGAGGTGTTCCGATGGGTCTGCAAGCTGATCGCAGGCATCCAGCTGACCTACAGTAAGCTGCGTGCCGTGAGGCTGAGGGTACAACTTTGCACAGTGAGGTTGTCATAACGCTACGCCACAGATAAGATCAGACGAGTCTGGTGATTTTCAGCTACAAAGACTCCAGTCCCCCCACTCCCACGGTGAAAAAAAGTCTCCAGCACTGAGTATTTACTCTACATGCCTTTATGTTTTAACCCTGGTGTAAGTGCATGTCCTATCATTTGGGCATTTCTCTTTTAATAAATCCCTTAATATTTACAGAGTTACTGTATGCTATGGAGCTTGCGCTATATATATATATATACCTTTCTAAGACATGAATGTGCTCACAAGATATTTTTATTTGCCATATATATATACATATATATATATATATATATATATATATGGCAAATATAAATATCTTGTGAGCACATTCATGTCTTAGAAAGGTCTGCAACCCTGCTTTTCGCCATTATCACCTAGCATACAGTGCTTCCTGCGCAGCAAGGGATTCTGGGAAATGACATACAAATGGGCACGCAGTGTCACCTTTTGCCGCAAAACCATTTTTACATAGAACCCTTAAAAGCGTATGCTCGCTGCATTACACAGCTTTCAGCACAGTCTAGGTTAAGATGCATAGCCAGTAAACCTACTCACAGACAGCTGTTTTGACCTTTTGAGTCTCATTGAGGCTGGTTGTACTGGCTGGTTACAGTGATGTCTAATAAGCAGACGTGTGAGAAAATGCTACATGTGGGAATATAATACCTGGAAATGATGTCAGGCAGACCTGTGAGCAATCTGTGAGTAAGATGCGAGCATTGACACTTTCATTGTCCTCCCCACTCCATGGTTTGTTTGTCACATTCCACTTCACCATTGTATCCTGCTGCTTTCTAAACTTACATTACTTCTACCATTTCTGTCCTCTGCCCCACTAACTACCCAGTCTTCCCATGCTTATCCTACTGTAACAGGGTACTTGCTCTGCCTAATAATTATGTACTGTATAAAACTGGATACCCTGTTATATAGCTATCGAGCCCAGTAGTGATCAGGTTAATCTCAGCCTGACAGACGGCTGACTTCATTAACCAGGTTTCAGCTGGTTCTTTAGAGGGTTTTAAACACATGGATCTCCAAGGAGTCTTGGCTCTGAGTGAACCAGGGAATGAAGAGGAGTTAGGAAAACCCTGTCACAGGGTCTGTTTGTTTGGATATTTTTACTCCCTGTGAGACCGCTTGACTTGAACCCCTCTTTTCCTGCAAGGGCTTGCCGACAGTCTATAAGACTTTATACCCTATGGAGGGCTACTCTCTCAACCAGGCTGCAAGAGTCTTTCTATCTCCCTGAGGGCACAGTCCTAGCTTGGACTTAAGACCGGACGTTTCTGACAAAGGGCACAGCCCGGTTCAGGACTTTTTGTTTTGATTGTTCTAATATGCTGAAAGTAAGCTCTTTTATGTTTCATGTTTTGAGGTTCTGAATAAAAGCCTACCCTCAGACAACCCATGTGTCGTTGTGACCTCACTGCAACACCTACCCACATTGATGAACCCAGCGGCGGAATTCCAAATTTTCTGCCCCATGGCACTTGCCTGTGTCTGCCGCCTCCTTGGTGCCGTCCTCCTGCTCCTTTGGAAACTCGGCATCATGTTGTGCGGCGCGTTGGCCTGGAAACGTGACATCATGACATTATGACGTAATTTGCCATTGCGACGTCACATTGCCATGGCAACGAGACAACATGTGACGTCACAGTTGGAGCGTCCGCAGCGTCATTTGATGCCGGGATTCCAAAGGGACAGAAGGGCGGCAGAAAGGAGGCGGCCACACAGGCACGTAGCTTCCCATTCGGTCCGATAGGCCTAACAGCGCGGCCTAATTATATGTGGGTGGAAATTTTTGCCGCCTTAGGCCCTGGCCTAATGGGAAATCTGACATTGGATAAACCCTAACTCTGGGCACTTTGCTTCTTCGTTTGTAATTTAGATCTGCACAATCCCTGGCAATAACTGCACATTCTCTTCTCCCAATTCGCTATTTCCATTTCCCATAAACCAAGGGAAATTCACCAACAAACAAACTCTGTTCCAGGAGCCCTATAATCTCTCACTCTTAAGCCCCATCCCAAGACTTCTCTCACAACATGTCTAGCAGAACACTCCTTTTAAGAGCTGGAGAAAACTTTATGATTGGTAGAGTCCATGAAGTTGTGCCCTACTAATATGGTCCTTGTCGGTCTCCCATTTCCAGTTATTTATACTTTTTTTTTGCTGCGATCCTTCATCCAAACATCTCCCTCTCCCAGATTGTCACAACATGTTTCTCCCCTTCTCAGATTAGAAACAACTGAAAACTGGTCAGCTATGGAACAGGCAGAAGGGAACCTTTTGGGGATGCACCTCCCTCACTCTGCACCTGGGGACCATCTTGACAAAGGTCCCTGTGGAGGACCGAAACGTCAATCCAGATTGAATAAAATGTATTTCATTTTGCAGAAAACCTTGCTGACCATTTCTTTATTGCTGTTTCTTGCACCCAGACAAGTAAAATGCAAGAATCATAAGTTTTATATATATAAAACACTCACAGACACACCTCCTCGGTCTCTCTTTCTTTAGATCCTTTCCCCTGAAGAAGTCAGAGAAAGTCTGAGGAATCGCGTAGGGATGGTATTATTGCACATGATTTAGTGCTCATTTGACTTTTATTAGCAGCCAAAAGGTTTAAGCGAGCCAAACTTTGCTCCGGTACACTGGGACTCTTTCATTAGAGGGAACCTACGCCACAGAACTGTGGTTGATGGAGGAATCTGAAACCAGTTACACCACTGATGAGGAGTCACGACATCCATTCCCAGCGGAAGAGCAGAGACGCGGCGGCACCTCGAGGCTACTCCTGTATGAGTATAAACTTATACAATGCTGTTTTATATTGTACTCTTGTGAGTTTTGAATTGTCTTCACACATTTTTATTAATTTTTTTATACGTTATCACACGAAGATCGGGCGCTTTTTTCTTCTCTTTTTTTATATATTTATATATATATATATATATATATTACACTCACAGACACACCTCCTCGGTCTCTTTCTTTAGATCCTCTTAGGAGGGTCCCCCTCTGGGTCCTGCCCCATCCTCCTCCCCCCTCCATTCTTTTACTGCTTGGGGGCTGACGGCTGACAGCTCTCCTGTGCTCAGCAGCAGTACCGAGACCACTGAAGAGCAGGTCCCCAGCCAAGTGAGAAAAGATGGGAGGGACATTGAAGGTTCCCTAAAAGTTGGGGGATCTTGTGCCCTCATTCCCCCACAGTTTGCAACTATGCGTATTAAAGGTGTACTGACTCTAACTATAGATGGAAGGAGACACACCTTAAATATCTAGGTATCTTTATTACCAAATCATATCAGACATTATACAATATATAGGCATACCCTGCATTAACGTACGCAATGGGACCGGAGTATGTATGTAAAGCGAAAATGTACTTAAAGTGAAGCACTACCTTTTCCCCACTTATCGAGGCATGTACTGTACTGCAGTCGTCATATACGTACATAACTGATGTAAATAACGCATGTGTAACAGGCTCTATAGTCTCCCCGCTTGCGCACAGCTTCGGTACAGGTAGGGAGCCGGTATTGCTGTTCAGGACGTGCTGACAGGCGCATGCGCGAGCTGCCGTTTGCCTATTGAGCGATATGTACTTACTCGCGAGTGTACTTAAAGTGAGTGTCCTTAAACCCGGGGTATGCCTGTAATTAATAATGATCAAGGCCGGTGCACTCTGATCAGTAAAATAAACATCTACAGGGCCATTGTGTTATACTTCCAGTATTCCTGGTTTGTACAGCTCTAAACAACTTAACTCAGCAGTTCTGCCTCCGTTTTGCAGCCAGAGACTTTAGTAAATAACCCCAGAAATGTTTGATGCCCTCGGGTCTCAAATCCATCCTCACTTTTCTGCAGCCATTTCACGCTTGTTGAGTTTTTTTTTCTGTAGTAATTCCGCTGTTTTCTGCAGCTGAGGCCAATTTCTGCATTTGTTCTGTCATCGTGGAATCGTAGAGATCCAGGAGGACTGCATTTCGTTATCACCTTGAGACTCATCCAAGTCTGCACTGTCAGTGTTTGCAATGTGAAGAGTGAAACTGGGGAACGTGTACTTTGTCACTGCTGGTAGTCATTAGAACATAAGAAGAGTATGATACCCCAAATTAAAAAGGGGACAGGATCAAAATCAATTCATTCATGTTGCGAGTGTACACATCATCCTGTATTGTAATAGTCAAACAAAAATAACATTAAACAGACAATGCGTTTGTAAGAATCACTAAGGTTTACTAATAGAACAGTTGTTCGGTCAGAAGGAGAAATGTACAATATGCTTCAAGGTCCTCATTCCAAGTGCAAGGGAGAGTTGATACTAGAGAGACATTGATTCCTCATGTGGGGATACATTGAATCCACAGGTGTACATCATGCAGCTTGATAATAACTGATTAAAGAAGTGTAACAGTCTGTCCTCTTATAAATAGTCCCCCCAAAAAGCTTTGTCTCTTTATCATTTAAGGATAGTTTAAGATAATGCATAGTTACTCATTTTCTAGAACCAAAAATATACCTGTTATATATCAGTGTACGTACAGGACCGTACATTTTGGAGCTAAAGCAGAAAGACAAATTGGATCTAGACATCTGTTTCTTTGCGTGTTGGTGGAGCATGTAAGACTGTTTCTTTTAGTATGTAGCATTTACTTTTAAACTGTGGTAAATACATTTATCAGAATTTAAGTATTATTCAATGTAAGTTTTATGATAAAACAAAAACAGCAGGCAGATGTTAATTAAATTTGAAAGTCACGGTCGGGTGCAATCTGACAAAACTATTACTTTGAAAAACAGAATGTTTTTCCCAAAGTGCCTTTTAGGAGATAGCACTTTTTGGTACATTTGACTGCTAAAATGTTTTGCACATTTTACTTGTTTTTCATTAAAACTCCATGGCAACATTGTTCTTGATTCTTGAACAAAATCGAAAAGAGGAAACAAAGTGTTTTCAATCTGTACCAATTACTGCATAAAAATGTTCAGTTATCTTCAGTATATGTTGCTGTTGGCTTATTTTGAGTGGACATATGACAGGTAATATCATTTGTAATGTCGATTTAAATATTCATTTAATTAGTCAAGACTGTGCATTACCGCCTTAGATATAAATTACCCCTCCACAAACATGATATTATTTACAAAATAATTTATACAAGTTCATTTGCAATTCATTTAATAAAATGTCATTTTATATGTAACTGGAAGACTATCTACTGTACATATGAATATGGAATGGCAAAATATTTCATCCAAACTTTGCAATGTGCATTAGGCAGCCTGTCTATAAGGCCAGCACAAAAATAGTAGCAATTAATAGCTGACTCCTGGATTATTTATAGTCTCAGGCTTTGTCAATTCCTGCCCACTTCAACCATTTCTCATTATACCCTTTTGGAAGGAAAATTTCCATTATTCGGCTATGAAGATAGCAGGTTTAGCAGAAATACATTTTTGCTCATCTTGTAATGTGAATTAACAGAACAAAAGATAACAGGCGGTGGATTAATGTATAATATAATTACATCATGAGATACTGAAGATATAAAATTCCAAAAAAGAGAGGTTGCATATCTAATTAGAAATTATTTTAATATTGCTATGAAATGGAAGAATGTTAAAGGTCCTTGTGCAAGTGGAGGGATAAAGGAGATAGGGAAATAGGGATTTCATTATCATTACTGTACAATACAACAAAAAAAAACAATTGGACAGATGTTAAAAAAGTGGATTAGTAGTATCAACAGTATTATTATATGAATATGTATAATGTTTTATACTTTGCAGAATTATTCTATCGCTCACTGTGTCACAGTAACACAAAAACGTAACTCATCGTTCTTGATCCCATTGTATTGATCTTGGTGAAGGGTAACTTAATTATACTGTAAACACGAAGAGACCTGTCCTGTTATCCCCACTACAACTACTGTATGAAGCACTTCCTTGTTGCTCCATTAAAAGGCATCGCAACCCACAAGGAATCTACATTGCTGTGATTAAACTAGCTGGTTATGTAAGGCAACTGAAAAAAGCCAAGAGCAAGATGGCTGCTTAGAGCTTATGCTTTGCATCCCAGGGGAGAAAACAGAAATAATTTCAGCATTTAAACCACAGTAAGACCTTCCACAAGTATACTTCTGCACACTTTTGGAGATGCCTAGATCAAAAAAAAAGAAAGAAAACAGAAAAGGACTCACTTCCTTAGAAGATCTGAATCAAGAGGGCCTTGCACAGAACAGTGGGGCATGAGGACACCATCTGGCTCACACAGGAACTGGTCACAGAACTTCAAAGCGTAAGAACTCTCCGAAATCATAGAAAAAGACAGAAATATACATAGTACAAATGTGCAAATTTTGAATATTGTGATTTAGAAAAAGGATAAAAAACAGCGTTTGGACCACTCTGGTTCTAGAGCTGACGGCGTCCTAATTGCACTCGATTGGCTTTGGTCTCTCAGATGGTGAGTTGCCCTTCTGAGTTCCCTAGTGGATGATGTCACGGTAGCAGTCAAGCAAATGGAAACCTCTGATTTCAGCCTGTTTGATGCAAGGGTCTGCAGCACTTGCAGCACTTGTTGTTTTAGGGACCACCCTACATGTTTCACTCAACAATGTGAGCTTCATTAGGGGTGCACTGAACCAGGAAATGTGAATCTCCATCTGAGAGACCGAAGCCAGCCGAGTGCGATAAGGACACCGTCAACTCTGGAGCCAGAGTGGTCCAAACACAGTTTTTTTATCCTGGAACATGTGAGTTGTAGGGGCTCACTACTCAATTGTATTTGACCTTATATAGTGGATCTGTACCATGTACACCTCTTCTGCTGTTTTATAATTTGTGGAGTTCCAATACACCAACTCATGACCCAGACCAGATTGAATCTGACAAACGTCTGAATACTTTTTCCACCACGTTCGTGGGCATTTAAAACGACTTATAACCACCATTATTACTTTGCTGCACATCTGCATTATATTATTTTTTCTTTTTTTACATGATTGCAGGGAGTTTGCGCTTTCAAGTTTTTGTGACGTCTACATATGGGTTGTTAAGAAACACTAACCAGCTGTGTCTCTCCTATATGGTGATATAAACACTTGTACACTTTTTTTCACTATCACAGTATTATATATATATATATATATATTACTGTGATAGTGAAAAAAAGTGTACAAGTGTTTATATCACCATGTAGGAGAGACACAGCTGGTATATATATCAAATTGAAATACTCCTGTATGCTCATCTGCATGTCTTAGGCAGGTCTGCAACCCCGCCTTTCACCATTATCACCCAGCACACAGCACTTCCACTGCAGCAAGGGATTCTGGGAAATGACATGCAAATGTGCACACAGTGCCACCTATTGCTTCTAAACCATATCATATATATATATATATATATATATATATATATATATATATATATATATATATATATATATGCAAATATAACTGTATGCTCATCTGCATGTCTTAGGCAGGTCTGCAACCCCGCCTTTCCCCATTATCACCCAGCATACAGCACTTCCACTGCAGCAAGGGATTCTGGGAAATGACATGCAAATGAGCACACAGTGTCACTTTTTGCCTCAATAACCATTTTTAACATGGTTGCCTATAGTCTTAAGCTTGCTGCATGGTCACAGCTTTGATGTGTGCTCATTTGCATGTCATTTCCCAGAATCCCTTGCAGCAGTGGAAGTGCTGTATGCTGGGTGATAATGGGGAAAGGCGGGGTTGCAGACCTGCCTAAGACATGCAGATGAGCATACAACTATATTTGCATATTTGCTTTCCTGTTGAGGGTTTTTGTCACTTTTTTTACTCACCATAACTTAACTCAGTATCATGGTTTTTATATATATATATATATATATATATATATATATATATATATATATATATATATATATATATATATATATATATATATATAATATATATATATATATATATATATAATATATATATACACACATATATATATATAAATATGTGTGTATATATATATATATATATATATATATATATATATATATATATATATATAACAAAACAAAACAAAAAAATATTTGAAGGAGCGCCTATTTAAAACAACCTGCTAAATGTGAGTACGTCTAACTAACTGTGATTGCACAACCAATGGGGTGGCCAAGGAAGGTAAATAATAAAAATATTAAAAATAAACCTATGTCACTTTAAGATAATACATAAAAACCAAAAATGTAACTTTAATAAAAAATATAGAAAAAATAAAAAAACTCAAGGTAATGTAAAAAATGAAATCAATGGATAAGTCCATAAAAACCTTAAAAAACCTTAAAAAATAGAGTCCCGTTCCAGATGAATGCAACCAGGTATTAGGCAGCCCGTTTGTAAGGGATCACAACTCCCTATAGATACCTATGGAAGAAAAGAAAAGAAAAAACAGACGCACACCTAGTGCATTAAAGTATAACAATTCAGTTTATGGAACAATAAAAACAGACAAATGCCCACTCACAAGTGTACACGGTTTTCAAGCAGTTATGAGATAGGCCCTCATAAGCCAATGTTAGCGTACGAATCAGCAATGGTGTCCTCTCTTGCACACAAGCCGCATGGTCTACTTCTACCGGAAGTGACGTCCACCCGCATGCGTGAGCTGCCGTTTGCCTATTGGGCGATATGTACTTACTCGCGAGTGTACTTAAAGTGAGTGTACTTAAAGCGGGGTATGCCTGTACTGTAGTTCAGTGAATTAATTCTCTGTATACCTTGGTTATATTGTTATCAATATAGTAGTTGTCATGTTATGACAAAAGGAGGGAATTGATAATGTGTATTTTAAGGGGGTACTCCATATTGATTTATAAAGTTGTTTTGTACTAATATCGCCATCTTGTTGTTTACCACCCTTGACCCATATATGTTGGCCGAATGCCCACAATGTGGTCAGATGGCAGTTTCTGACGTAAAAGTAGGAAGTCTGGCCACATACGAAATTTCAATGTGTGTGCTATCTCAGCATTTCAGTTTCTCAAGTTTCAAGTCAGAATATATTACTTCACTATTGTAACTTTTTAGATAAATCACGTAATGCCAAAAAATGGGAAGTAAGCTTTTGCACGTATACACCCCTCGCTCAGCTACATAAACCTGATTGTAACTGAAATAAACAGGAGAAGTTTTTAACAAAGAACATTTGTGTCTGACTCAATTACTTTCCTCCGAGCGCTCGTTCTTTTCCTGCGCAGCACCTTAGAGGGTTGTGACCTCCCGGGAGGGTCTTCGGAAGTTGAAGGGGATGGTCCCTACTAATGCTGGAGTAGAGGATAAATTTACAGGTATTTAGATCTTTTTGCATATCAACTACATAATTCAGGCAGCTAGCTTATGTATTAGGGGTTTTCCGCAGACTATTTTGAATATATTTTTTTCTGTGCTTTAGATACTGTAATAAAAGCATCTGTTTGTTTCTTGTAACTATATTTTCTGCCTTTAAGCACCGTCAGGGGCTGTTTATTTATAGCCTATTAGAAATTCTTCTCCTGTCTATAGCATCTATTATACTATCAGTCTGTTGCAGATATTTTGTTTTTGTGTGTGTATATATATATAACTGCTCTCCTTTTTGACACTTATATACAAATATATTTTGTTGGGGCTCAGGGGTTACCATTAAGAGCTTACTGGGGTTTTGTGTGTTTATATATATATATCAAGGTTGAAACATGTATGTGAGTAGGTCTAATGGCTTTGCATCTCATCCCAGCCTCTGTTTAAAAGCTGTGTTTAAAACAGCATGCAGTGGCTTGAGGATTGGCTTGTGTAATACGAGCTTGAGACAAAAGGTGGCACTGAGTGCTCATTTGCATGACATTTCCCAGAATCCCTTGCTGCAGTGGAAGCGCTGTATGCTGGGTGACAATGGGGAAAGACAGGGTTGCAGACCTGTCTAAGACATGCAAATGAACATACAGTAATATTTACAGTTGCTATATATATATATATATATATATATATATATATATATATATATATAATTTAGGTTATGGTGGGTGAAAAGGTGACTAAAAACCCTCCACCATATAGCATATAGCAAATATAAATATTACTTGTGAGCACATTCACATGTCTTAGACAGGTCGCAACCCTGCTTTTCACCATTATCACCTAGCATACAGTGCTTCCACTGCAGCAAGGGATTCTGGGAAATGACATGCAAATGAGCACACAGGGCCAAATTTTGTTTCAAGTCCATTATTACATGGTGCCCTTAGCCATTGCTCGCTGCTTTAAACACAGCTTTTAAACATAGCCTGGGATGAGATGCAAAGCCAGTGAACCCACTCACAGACAGACTGTTTTGACCTTTTGGGTCTCCTCAGTGTGAGCTTGGTTGTACTGGCTTTACAATTTGAGAATTTGGGTAGGTCTTCACCACACATTACAGATGATAAGTGCTGCATGTGGTAGCGGTGAGGAGCTTGTTCAGATAGACGAGTAGCTTGCCCAGAAAGTAATTGAAGGCAAGACAGGAAAGATGAACTTGGCACCTAGACTCAAGTGATGACCAATCTAGTTCTTTGAGCATTTTGCAGTGATGTGTGTTGTAGTTGCATTCAAAATATGGAACGCTTCACAAATTTGCATGCCATATAGCCAATAGATTGAAAAAAAAAAAACAGAATCAGTTTTATATCGGCTGCTTGAGATTGCAGAACGGGAACACATCACATGACTCCGAGATGATAAGATAGGAATCTAGAATTTATTACTGTACTCTAAATTATACAATCTATCTCCAGGGCTAGACACAAAAGGACAGGAGAACGAAACAGCACATATAACACAGTATCTGCACGGGATCAAGATTAAAACGATCTCTGACGATTTAAGAGTAGCTTTAGTCTTACCCGTACAAAGACGAAATAAAAAAGATGATAAAAGAGTTACCCTCAGGGAAGAGTCCAGACCCAGACAGTCTACCACACACTTATTATAGAAAATGTACCAGTTCACTAACCCCACTACTACATAGGATGTTTAATTCTGTAAGTAAATCAGGCACAACAGATGTTCGAGGCCCATATCACGATCATTCATAAACCAGGAAACGATACAATAAATTGTCCCAGTTACATGCCTACCTCGCTCATAAATTTCGATATCAAAATTCTGGGTAAAATACTTGCACACAGATTAAATAGAATATTACCCAGTCTGATTGAAAAGGATCCGGTGGATTTTGTTCCTAAACTCAATCATATGCAACTTAACAAGATACCTGCAATAATGCTTTCTATTGATGCTGAAAATACTTTGATAGGGTGAAGTGGAGTTACATGTTTAGGTTATTAGAATACATGGGCTTTGGGCAGGTATTTATGCGATATATAGGATTGCTGTATAGCAACCCCACCGCCAGAGTCAAAGTTAATGGACAACTATCAGAAAAATGTCATATAAGCAATGGCACTAGACAGGGATGCCCACTCTCACCATTACTCTTTGCATTGGTGGTAGAACCGCTGGCGGAAGAAATCAGAACAAACCCTGATATTTCAGGAGTGGAGATAGGTGGCAGAGAGCAGAAGACTGCCATGTATGCAGACGATGTATTATTACTGGTTATGAAGCCAGTAATCTCCTTACCTAACATCATAAAAACACTTGATGAATTTGGGCTAGTCTCAAACTTCAAAATGAACACAACAAAAACAGAAGCATTCAATTTAAGCCTGGAAGAGTCCTTAGCCTCACAGTTGAGATCACATTTCCTATTTTAATGGACAAACAAGTCAATTAAATATTTAGGGATACACATCACACCAAAAATGGAAGACTTGTTTCGGGGCTAATTAAATTTCACTAGAAAAAGCTATAAACAAGGATATAATGGCTTGGAACTCACAGATTATATCCTGGGTAGGCTCTATATTATATATATTTCAAACGATACCCATCTGAGTGCCTAAGAGTTTTATCATAGCCCTCCAGAAGAGAATCAGTTAATTTATATGGGCATACAAAAAAAAACAGAATAGGAGCAAGCACACTACAGAGGTAAAGAAAATAAGGAGGGCTGGATTTACCTACACTATATAATTACTAGTATGGAACCCTTGGTGTCGACTTCTTCTGTGAACTTTTCATGTGAGCTACCGGAGGTAGAAGGGAGATGCTGCTTCTGCTCAAAGTTGCTTGTGTGTGTGTCAGACTGACTGAGTGTGTGTGTGTCAGTCTGAGTGTGTGTGTGTGTGTGTGTGTGTGTGTCAGACTGAGTGTGTGTGTATGTGTGTCAGAATGACTGTGTGTGTGTGTATGTGTGTCAGTCTGAGTGTGTGTGTGTCAGTCTGAGTGTGTGTGTCAGTCTGAGTGTGTGTCAGACTGAGTGTGTGTGTGTGTGTGTGTGTGTGTGTGTGTGTGTGTGTGTGTGTGTGTGTGTGTGTGTGTGTGTGTGTGTGTGTGTGTGTGTGTGTGTGTGTCAGACTGAGTGTGTGTGTATGTGTGTCAGAATGACTGTGTGTGTGTGTGTGTGTGTGTGTGTGTGTGTGTGTGTGTGTGTGTGTGTGTGTGTGTGTGTGTGTGTGTGTGTGTGTGTGTGTGTGTGTGTGTGTGTGTCAGTCTGAGTGTGTGTCAGTCTGAGTGTGTGTTTGTGTCAGACTGAGTGTGTGTGTGTGTGTGTGTCAGACTGAGTGTGTGTGTGTGTCAGACTGAGTGTGTGTGTGTGTGTGTCAGAGAGGGGGAGAGAGGATGAGAGAGGGGGAGAGGAGAGAGAAGGAGAGGTAGAGGGAGAAAGGAAGAGGAGAGAGGAGAGGAGCGAGAGAGGGGAAGGAGAGGACAGAGGAGGGACAGGAGAGAGGTAGAGAGAGACAGAGGGGGAGAGGAGAGGGGATAGAAGAGAGAGAGATGGGAGAGGAGAGAAGGAGGGAGAGATGGAGATGGGGAGGGGAGAGAGAATGAGATAGAGGAGAGAGGTAGAGGGAGAGAGGTAGAGGGAGAAAGGAAGAGGAGAGAGAAGGAGAGGAGACAAGAGGGAGGGGAGGGAGAGAGGAGAGGAGGGGGAGGGAAGAGAGGAGAAGGGGGAGAGGGAGGGAGAGGGGAGAGGAGAGAGATGTGGAGAGAGAATGAGGTAAAGGAGGTAGAGAGGAAGAGGAGAGAGGAGGGAGAGGGGAGAGAGGATAAAGCGGGACAGGAGAGAGGAGAGGTAGAGAGGGGAGAGAGGAGGGGATAGAAGAGAGAGGGGAGAGGAGAGAGATGTGGAGAGAGAATGAGGGAGAGGAGAGAGGTAGAGAGAAGGAGAGGAGACAGGAGGGAGAGAGGACAGAGGAGGGACAGGAGAGAGAAGGAGAGGTAGAGGGAGAGAGGGAGAAAGGAGGGGGAGAGAGGCAGAAAGGAGGGGAGAGAGGAGAGGGGAGAGAGGTAGAATGGAAGAGGAGGAGGGGGAGAGGAGAGAGAATGAGGGAGAGGGGGAGAGAGGTAGAAAGAAAGAGGAGAGAGAAAAGGAGAGGAGACAGGAGGGAGAAAGGTAGAGGAGAGAGAAGGGGGGAGAGGAGAGAGGGTGAGAGAGATCGATTGATCAGTGGGGGATGATGTGAGATGTGGGGGGGGGGTGATGTTTAAACCAAAATCATTACAAAATATATACACATTGTTTATTCAAAAGTATGAGTTAATGATTATTTATTACCCCCACTGCTTTACACGTCTATTTTGTGATTTACCCCTGTCAAATATGTCATCCAGATAGGGGTTCCCCGAAATATTACAAAATACTTAAAGGGTTCCTCCAAACAAAAAAGGTTGTGAATCACTGGCTTGGGGGATGGAAGAGCGAGTCTGCGAAGGGAGAGACACCTCACTACCGACTCTCCTCCTCCCCACACCGTGCAGCAGCAGCTGCGGAGGGAGAGACACCCCACTACCGACTCTCCTCCTCCCCACACCGTGCAGCAGCAGCTGCGGAGGAGGGCACCTGCTCCGCAGTGGAGAGGGAGCCACGCAGGCCAGGCCTGTCACTCAGTCACTGAGTGACACCTAATCCCAGCATCATTGGTCTCTCTGACTTCAATACATGTTGTTGTATGATTAACTTTTGCAGACCCCCCCCCCATGATCTGTGCCCCATAAAATGACTCAGTGTGATCTAAGCTGTCAGACCGTCCCTCATGCATTTCAAGTTGTCACTTCTTGCAGCTGATTGTCATTCTTGTTTAGCATCATTGGTGATGGATTTGGATGCATGCAGTATTTGGAGTCACCTGTGCTGAAGCTTGGATATCCTTAAAACCGGACTTGTCGGGGGGTCTTGAGGACTGGAGTTGAACCCCTCCGGACCACTTGCCCAAAAATTCCTTTATTGTTCAGAAAAAGATGACGTCCTCTTATCTTAGGTACTCTTTTTAACCAGGTGACATACCATATAACTCTCTCTGTACGTCTTTCGATAGCTCTCCCATGTTAATTAAAGTATTTCTGATACTTGTTTGGCATCTATAATTATCTGTGGCACTTGCTACTGCTTTTTTTCCCTCTTCATAGCCCTTACATTTCTCCCTCCTACTCAACAGATTGTTTACACTTTACGAAATTGTCTGTTCATTGCTTGTTCTGTAGCACTCCTTGAAACATAATAACATCGATTCACTCCTTGTTGCCCTTTTATCTGTTATTAGTCAGATTATTAAAGACGGGAGGCATCCCTATCCCTCTCTTGAAGTACTGTTAATAGTCTTACCTGTCAAAACTACTTGTGGAAACCCCAAAGTAGTGAATGTTCTTTACATATGGTCTTTCTCCCTCCTAATAGAGGTAAATGAGAATTTTAATCCTAATAGAGGTATATTAGTATTTTATCTGGTAGTGTTAGGACTTGCGAACAGGTGTCTGCCTTGTCGTGGCTCGCAAGCTTACAACGCTTTGGTCAAAGGGTTATACTAAATTACCCTTTTTCAAGAGAATATATAAGTATTTTACTGTGTATTTTTGTCATGTTGGATGTAGCATTGGGCTTCTCTGTCGTCTGTTGTACTGATCTGTACATATTTAAGTCCTAAAACATATGTACTATATAGATTTACATAACTGACACTCCGTAATTGCTATATACCTTACTCACTCTCATTGTGTGGGTGTTACTATCAGGACTGCCATATATTTTCGGGTGAGCACTCTGTTCTGCCAGTGACCCATTTCTGGCCCAGATCCACAATAGGGTGCTACGCTTTACCACGCCTCGTTTCCCATTGATACGCATGGGAGTAAATCACAGAAAACACCCATACAGTAATTTAATATCTCTACATATTCTTTTGCTGTTGGACAGGTGTCATTTATAACAGTTACTTAAAAATATCAGAACACTTCTTCAAACAACAACTGAGTTTCAAAGCAGCAACATCTGCTGTACTGCATTTCTTATTTGTTTATTTACCGTTTTTAAAGTTATCGGTGTACCAACGAGTATAATAGAAGGCTGTTGCTAGGTAGCAGAGGTAGGCAAAGTGAACATTATTATTTTAGGAGTGGGTGTAAGGGATCCACATTCCCAAACATTCGGTTTCTTAATGTCTAAAACACCATCATGTCTAATGATCGCGGAAATGTACCCTTTCCGTCCCGTCCAGAATTTGGCTTATCGTAATGGTGCAAGAGTGTCCCTGAAATGAAATGAGACGTATACAATTAGGGGCTTCGTTTAATAAATTGTAATCATGGTATCATCAGATACTGTATTGCACACAAAAGTTACCCAGTTTTTCACTTCAGTCATTTCCTGTAGGTTTTATGATAAATGCTATTAATAGGAAGGAACATTTTCTAGATTACACATTTATGGTTTTCTGTCAATATAAAATATATATATTTTAACTAATCTATTTAGCATTTTTCAAACTGATTTAAATGTTAAAGCTGCATTATATGCTTTTATACTTTCCCCCCCTTTTTTCAGTTTCTGAACCCAGTGATTGCCCAGGGCAAAGCTGCACTGTTTTGAGCTTCTGAAACATGAGAAACGTCCATTTTCTTGTCCCGATCTTTAATTCCTGCCTATATAAAGAACAGTTTTTTTTTATGAATGAAAGTGTATATTACAAAAAAAATAACAATAATAATTTCCCACCTAAAATCATTAGCGGCATATGTTAGGATGTCATCACTAGAGATGTCCAAAACTTTACACAACACATTTGCAAATGTTTTCATGGTTTTGTCGGCAGTCCTACAGACTGTAGGGTCCCTGTAATGTGGCTACCATTGTTATATTTGAAAAGCTATCCCCGAGAGTCCATCCCTTCAATGGGAAGAAGCGGCTCAGGGAATAAACTAACTGTAGACAATGACACTGAGTTTGAAGCAGGGGAGCAGGGTTCAAATTCCTGTGTTGGCTCCTTGTGACCTTGGGCAAGTCATGTTATATCTCTGTGCCCCAGGCACCAAAAACATAGATTGTAAGCTCATCTGGACAGGGACTGTCTGTAAAAAATTCCAGTGTGCTGCGTACCCCGCACTATACTGTAGTTGTGAAACGCTTTAAATCCCATTGGGAGAAAAGCGCTATATGAAATAATAATAATAAATAATAAAAATAAAGTTATTATTACAGCAAAAGTCGTGATCTTTTATCTAGATCTTAATCAAATATTGTAAAAATGCATTCACCTTAATACACATGTAATATATATTGGTAAGTTGGACTAGAGCGTAGTAGGATTTTGTGCACAAAGTGTTAACTGTGTCTCTTCAACATTCGGTGAAGCGCGCACGGAAAAGCTGGAAAAGAGCTCAACTCCATGTCTGAACGCACCTGAACTTTAGCGCAGCACGGGGAAGATGTTTTCAAAATGGGCCCGTAAGAGAAAAATGCATATTGTAAACAAGTTCCAATCCAGTAGAGTCCCCTTCATCCTGTGACCTGCCATGATCCTATGATACTTTTCAATACTTCATTTTCCAAACATGTATCAATGTTTGAATTTGGCCAAACATAGCCTGAATGAGTTGCATTCTATCACCTGGACTACAGTTGGCTATTAATCTCTCAGGCTTAAACCTACTGTAGAGAATCACACATCCAGGATGGATGCCTGGGCTGGACACTTTTACCATTCATTATTGTAATAGTAGGAACAGCTTGCTCATTTTTCACAGGGTCAGACATGTGTCTTTGCTGCTGTTGACTTATTTATGCAGCTATGTATATATCGTCTGTACACTGAATAGTCACATTCCTGGAACAGCTGTTCTTTTACTCTTGCATCCAAAGTGCCAAAAACAACTTCCTAAAACATTTATTTATTGATATGGTCAAATCACAGTCTACTTATCGCCTTTGCCTGTTTAACTCTTCATTCATTTGATGGCTGGGGTATTTGCCAATAGCGGCAATGATTCAATGTTAGACCATCTCTTATATTAATCAGAAAATGTTTAATCACATGTTCTGGGTAATCGGTGTCTTAAATTGAATCCCTGTTACATGTGCAACCCTCCTTACCCGTCTCTAAAGGAGGTCTCAACAAATGGGTGATACACAGTGGCAGTGCTCGGTATCTCAGGCTTTTGCAGGGTGCCGGGTAGGTGCAAGCTGGGCTTCAGGGCCGCAGACAGCTTTGCCAGGGCCCAGGACTAACGTTTCCACCGGGGACCCTACCCACATGTCGGTGGCCTTGCGAGAACCCTCCACTCCCCCCCCCCCCTGGTTTTCTTTTCCACCCCCGTCCCCCTTCTCACACACCTCCTCACTCTCACTCCCCTCTTACACTCCCCACTTCCAAGCCACCATTTATTTCCCCCCCCTCTCTCTCTCTCTCTCTCTCTCATCCCCATGTATTTTCTCCCCTCCCCCCCCTCAATTACCTCCCTCTCCAATATAAGTGCACACACAGTGACACACACACAGTGACACATAGTGACACACACACATACACACAGGGACACACAAACACTCACAGTGACACACACACACATTCACAGTGACACAAACACAGTGACAGACACACAGCAACACACACACAAACAGTGACACAGCCACACACAGTGACACACACGCACTGATTAGACCCTGTCTTTCATGGGAGGGTAAGTTACTGCCTTCACATGCGTTCTGGGTAGGTCCAATATTCAAATATAAGATACTCTCTCCCTAACTGTTTGTGCAGAAGCCACTGATACTTGATCCTGGTTAAGAAGTACCCCGTCATATGATTAAGAGACTATTCACAGCTCGCTTCCTAGAGCTTACAATACGGCTTTTATTATTTATCTATCTGAATACAATCTGCAGTTTCGGCAACTCTATGAGGACAGTGGCAGTCAGGCTGCGGTACTGGCAACTGTATCAGACCCGGACAAGTGACATCCCTCTCCCACAACTTAAGGTCCTTGTTCCTTTAACAGGCTCTATCTAGAAAGGGCACGTTCCTAACTGTAAACAACAAACGGTGACAGGACACCTATTAATACACATGTCTATATACACAAACCTATTTACAGGACTCACAGTGAGGACCCCAAGTCAGCACTCTGAAGAACCTGCTTCTAAAACATATATACCCTCTATGCACCCTATCATGACATCACTGATAACGGGGTAGAAAGGGGAGGCTTGAACCCTGAGTGATCCCACCCAGTTAACCCCTCAAGGCATTAACTGCTTTACAGAACTAGTAGTTCCCAAACAGGGGCTACACATGTATAGATTACAGCCCACATTTACTGTAAGGCATGATATGACACATTTAAGTGACTAGGCGTATTTTCGCTTCATCAAACATACATTAGATGAATATAGCAAAACCAGCGTTGTTATTACTGGCAAACTAGGTTAAAATGTAGAAACAGATGTCTTCATTTCTTTTAATATTTAATTATAGGTCAGCCGGTGCAAGTCAGCGGGGGACCGCAATCATAACCCTTTCAGTGCCCTATTGACCTACAGATTACCCCATAAAAAGTGGCATCCTAGAGGCCCTTATGATCTCCTTTGCATGTCATGGCCATTTGCTCGTTTTTTAGCGGCTGTCCATGATCTGCACTGAAGGGGCCGAACCTCCCACCCCTTCACTTCCAATCCAGCTGCTGGAACCCAAAAGAGGTTTTGTGATCGCTCAGAAGAGCGGTCCCGTGATCCATCAGTGCTGGCGGGTCCTTGGCCGTGGTAGTGGTACGACCCTCTGCCACTGAAGGGATTAAGCGGCCCACAAGTACACAAGTGTTGCCACCTGTGAGACTGTCTCCCTGGTGGTCACGTGGTGTTCCGCTAAGAATTCTGGGGTGACATTTTTCAGTGCTCGGCGGCTTTCAATCACCACCAAGCACTCAAAATGTGTGCACCAGCATGTTTAGCGCTGCAGCACGTGTCCTGACGTGTGGTCAAGCACGGCAGGCGGGAAGGTGGGTGGGCTTGTCCGCAGCTTGGGAATATGCCTGGTGTCACCAGTCCTGCCAATGCAACTTCTGAGGCGAACTGGTGCTGGTTGCACTACAGTGAAGGGGTTAACCTGACCGGGTCTAATGAAACAAGCCCCGCGTAACCCCGAAAAGCTTTGATGAGGTAACTAAAGTAGACAATATAATGCTGCATTATAATAAGTGAAGTGATTTATATTGTGTGCGTTTATATATACGTTCGATATTATAATTAATATTGTAGTATTATTATTACATAAATATATGCAACGCCTCTTTTTTAACCCTCAGACTTATGACTATTGTTGACGTGTGGGCCTGAGTCCCTAGCAATAACGTAGTGGGCCACAGGTGGCCTTCGGTCAGACGGTGGGAAGAATGTAGACAGTAAAGTATACGGATAGCACAATGGGTTTACTGTACCCTTAATAACTAGGCAACCTGTGATCCTCAGCAGAGTGCCACCACATGCAACATACAACGATAATACAATCTCCAATAACGCTGCGCAGCTGTAAGTCAGTGACAGTGCATTAGCCACCCAGTCCTGGGTATGTTGGCCTGTGATGGTGCGGCACACTGTGGGAGCTCATTGTGTACTAACTGTTGCACGCCTGTACATCACAAAGGGTGTTTCGTACCACTGTGCGTTATAGCGGTTGAGGGTCCGCTCTCGATCACATCCGGAATGTTACTCTCTGCTCCTGATGCTACATGCACACTCTGCAATCCCCTACTGAGCCTGAGAGCCCTCAGGTCCGCGCAGATCTGACTCAACATGTCCACCCCCCTTTTTAAAGGCTCCTCTCCATCAAAGTCCCTCCTCTTCCACGGTCGTTATTATTGGCTGCTCTTATGTCCATTACAGTCACATTTCCAGAGCGCATTGGAGAGGAACCACACCACATATTAGAGAGAGACACACACAGAGGATATGTTTAGCTATGTACATTGGTATATGGGTGGCCAGGAGTCGAAAGTCAAAGAATACAAATAATACAAATCAACACATAATATTTGAAATTAATATATTTATATATAATTTGTTGTATTATCAAATGTGCATTTTATGTGTTGTTTTATGCCGGGAGCAGGGCAGCAATGTTCTTCTTCCACTGGCACCCCTATTTACTAGTTCCACTGTCGTTATCAATCGCTAATGGCTATTCAAGTGAATACTGTCATACAATGCTCCTTTATCATAGTAAATATTCTTCAAAGAGAAGAAAGAGTGTCTGCTACACACTGTGTTACTGATTTTATTGTTTATGCATATATTTTTTGTAATACATTTGTGACTGCATGTCTGAAGTCTATAATTATTAACCTTGTTTTCTACCTTCTTGTTGAGTAAAAACAAGAAATGTTGCCAGATTCAATTAAAATACCAAGCTGTTCCTTTCCCAAGCCTGTTCAGCCTCTTTAGACATAGCATGAATCCTTTACAACTAAGTAGCAATTAATTCAGACTAATTGTCTACTTCAAAAATGAAAGTAAAATCCCATACAATATTTAAACCTTTTTATTAGTGGGGCGGCTAAAAATAGAATGTTACTTGTTTAGTTAAAATTCCCCAATTAGCTATTTCGAGAAATAGAATCTTAAGCTTCATCAAGCACAAAGAACTGGGGATAATCTTAGCAACGAACATACATATTGTTTTGAATGATAAACATCGTCCTTCATTCTACAAACAGGTAAGCAGTGGCGTTATTTCTGCAATGAGGGCATTCTATTTTTAATGCTGAAATAAATTAGACACAAAGGCCTTGGCCACAATGCTCCATTTAGCTACTTAATACGGCGTTATCCTAATTTAACATCACGTTAAGTCTGCATCTTCAAAGGCCACTAACATAATCTTAAAGTGACATTTTTGGATGAAAAGAGCATTGCGTTAACTACAATGAACTTTAGTGATAACAACTTTATTTCATATAGCGCTTTTCTCCTAATGGGACTCAAAGCGCGTCACAATGACAGTATAGTGCGCGGTACGCAGCGCATAGGATTGTTACAGACACATACCTGCCCAGATGAGCTTACAATCTATGTTTTGGTGCCTGAAGCACAGGGAGATAAAGTGACTTGCACAAGGTCACAAGGAGCATGACACGGGGAACCGAACAAGTTCCTCTGGTTCAAACTCAGTGCCGTTATTTACTCGCTGAGCCGCTCCTTCTCCACTAGTGATAATGTCATGCAAACGATAGGCAAATGATGCGCTGTCTCAGAGCATTGCCTGTCCTCTAAAGTCCGTTAAGGTTAACACAAGGACGTAACATTACCTAAACTGGGCTTTACTCATATCCAGACATTGAAATAGGGTGGTTACAGTGTTTTTACGCAGTTAAGTACCAAATGACTCCATTTAGTAGCAAACAGAACCGCTGCAAATTGTTTGAAAGAATGAATCCAATTTCTGGATCGGTGTAACGCCAGGACTGACCTAGGGTCAAGTTATCGAACGACTACGCACCGTTAACCCAGTGGTGCACAAACTTTTCAGTCTGCGCCCCTCTGCCTACTCTCCCCCCCTGCTCGTGCCCTCCCCCCATACCTTGGCTCCGGCGTCAAATGATGCCGTGGCGGTCATGTGACATCGCGTTGCCATGGCGACCCATCGCCTGAAGCCACAGTAAGGGAATTTACAGAGGCCTCGCGCATCCTCCGGCATTTAATTTAAATGCCTTGTGGAAGAGCGCGGGACCTCTGTAACCACCGCGCCTACCTCTGGACAATCTCACGCCCTCCCCGGGGGGGGGGGATGTCCCCCAGTTTGCGCACCCCTGCGTTAACCTAACATAACCCAATGCTCAATTTATGCGAATCAAATGTATTATGGTCGTAGTTTTTGCATATCATTTAGTTTCTATTACATTTTTCAATCAATAAAACAACAGCTACAGACGGCAAAGAACAAGTGCAGCTATCAGCATCAATCAGCAAAGCTAGCAAATGTTTTTGCATATCATTTAAAGCTAACATGTTAAGTCAGCGAACATAACGTACACTCTTTATTTTACTTAACATCACGTTTTGTTCCCTGACTCAACAGAGTTTTTTCGATTTAGGCCTTAATAACTAATCCTCTGAAGCCTTCTAAAATCTTACCTTATTAACACCAATTTGTAGCAGAGACATGCCTGGTTGATTAATCAAGCATTTGCAAAATAGTAAATATTTGAATCCACCAGAATTTGTAATGTCTGGCATTTACATTTTAGTCTACTTTCAACAGTTCTTAATCCGTTCATTCTTTGGCTAATTCGCCAGTTCACAGGTAGTTAAATCTCATGTTCTTCCTTGAATGTTTTATTGATTATTTTCCTTGAGGTCGAGCAAACATGTCCATTACACAAAGGTTTAATAGTGCACAGAATGCTGGAAAACATTACCTAGAATTGTGTAGTATAGTGTGTGCGTGTGTGTGTGTGTGTTCTGTGTGTCTGTGCGTGTGTGTATATATATATCAATGCTTTTGTGCTGTTTTCTTACTGTTTGTGTGTCTTTGATTTTTTTGTTACATATATTAATGTGCTAGTGGGATCTGTGTGCAATCATTTCGGCACCAATAGATTTAAATGTGCGGGAAAAAAAACCGTTTCAAAAGTTCTCAATTATAAATGCCATTTCTATATTAATGTATTTATTATTGCTGAAATATCCCTGAGGCAGCGCTTATAGTGCCTTGCGACGGCGACGTGACGTCGCTCCAAAACAAATAGCGACCAAAAATTTTGAAGCCGGATAAGATTTGATTTTTTAGAGACAATCGCCACATGTGACTGTCACTAAACCAATCAAATTGCGCGGCCCACCCCTTTTAGTGACGTCACTGGCCTTGTCACCAGCGACGTCGCTAAAAATCAAATTACAACTTTCGCCAGTGGCGACGGCGAAGGTTGACGTCATCGGTCGCGTTGCCGTCGCCAGCACTATAAGCGCGGCCTATTGGGAAGGGACGTGGGGGAGGGAAAATGCGGACCCCTGCTCAACAAGTAGTCTAAATACTGTATAGATAAGTGAAGAGGGAATCGGTGCTTCTACCGGGATAAAGTAGTAAATGTAAACCCAAGAAAAAGAACCCAGCCGGGAGAGCCCTATGATGCCCCTAGGAGGAGTATACTGTATGTATAATGTATCAATTAAGAATATATTTTTATTAATGATAATATTAAAATAAAGGTCGTATATAGAAGAACGACGAATCTAATAATAGTTGCCAGGGTCTGATACGTGTCAGAAAGAAGTGCCTATAGTTATGTTTGGGGTTAAATACCCTCAGAGGATGTGTGTTAGTATAGTAATATATATATACATATATACAGAATATATCATGGATAGTACAGTAGTATCCTCATAAGGGGAACCCAATATCGCTTAGAGTCCCAGTAGATAGCTACTAAATGGTTGTCGCTCTCCTTATTGACAAGATATAATTTTTGTAGATAGTTGGCAGCTATTAATAATTATAAATAGTAGCACACCTTGTAAGGCAAATTGTCAGAATAATATCGTGGAGTGACAAACAGTTGTGAAAAAGCTTAAGTATTAGGCTCTTTTTATTTCATACTTATAGAATAAGCATCCTAGTTGCAGTCATAATAACTAGTATAGCCAATGACTTAGCAAACACATCATCTCTCATTAAGACTACAGTAAATGCTAATATAGCGAGTGATCAGACCCTGTTATGGCAGCTATCTTACGTTAAAAAAGTAATGGTGTAACTCCCGCTGGGTACAGGCATACCCCGGTTTAAGGACACTCACTTTAAGTACACTCGCGAGTAAGGACATATCGCCCAATAGGCAAACAGCAGCTGACGCATGCGCCTGTCAGCACGTCCTGAACAGCAATACCGACTCCCTACCTGTACCAAAGCTGTGCGCAAGTGGGGAGATTATAGAGCCTGTTACAAATGCGTTATTTACATCAGTTATGCACGTATATGACGACTGCAGTACAGTATATGCATCGATAAGTGGGAAAAGGTAGTGCTTCACTTTAAGTACATTTTCGCTTTACATATATGCTCCAGTCCCATTGCGTACATTAATGCGGGGTACGCCTGTATAACAGGGGTCATTATAGGAATATGCCAGGAAACGTAAAACAGGTTGTGGTATTACAAACCACTTCCTTTGAAAAAGCAGCCTTATAATGGAGTTGCACTTAATATATAACAATAAGGCTATTGATGCCTGTTGCTGTATAAGCTCAGAGTTATCAGGGCTAGTAAGATAGTATGGTATTCGGAACCGCTACCCTCTGTAAATGCCACATTAAATTCAGTGGCGTCCTTGTAAGGATATCAGCTGCAAGTTTAAATCAGCTGCCTGTATAGCGTGTTGTCTCATTATTACTGCCGCTATGTAAGCACGGTTATGCACTGACTAATACACTGGTGTGGTGTTATTAACCACAAGCCGAAATAGCTTATCAGCTGGCGTCTGTGTTAAATTATTGGCTAAGTATTTCAATCTGCTACCGCCAAAATATTAACTAAGTATTTCAGGCTGCTACCACCGACGATCATTTCAGGCGCATGCGCGCTTTGTCAAGGCTTCTGATATTCCCTGGGGGGCGCCCCCTCCCATTTTTGCGCACCCCTGCGTTAACCCAACATAACGCAATGTTACATTTATACGAATCAAATGTATTATGCTCTTAGTTTTTGCATATCATTTCATATTTTACGCGAGTATAAACATGCAGATGCCTTCAAACAACACTTTTAATCATTTTGGTAAAGTGAAGAAGTCTCAATTCAATTCACATCTGTAACGATGCGCGGAACACGCCCCCTGCGGCGTGTTCCTTCCTTACCTGTTTACTTCTGATCGCCGCCCTCTAGCTGCGAGTCAAGATCCTGTGTCTTTAAGGATTCCGAAGCAAACGACGCCATCTTGCTTCCTGGCAAATCCTGCCCTCCTCCTCCTGACAGGAAGTAAGCCTCTCTCTGACTTTCTCATTGCTTACAGCTGCTGCTTCCTTTAAATAGCACTCAGTGGCTACCTGTCTGGGTTCCTGCAAGTCCTACCATTGTATGCTGCTCCTGCCTGGACCTCCTTGGGATCTTTACTCATCTCCTGTGGATTCCAGAAGACTGGGACAGTCACTCACTTACTACTGAGGTTAGTTTACCGTCGGGTAGTGTAGGTACCTGCTTAGTAGGGTTCACCTTGACGTGGTGGCAGGCTTATAATTCCTTGGCCAATGGATTAGACTAAGAACCCTTATGTTTATATTTAGTTTTGCTGCACTCTTCAGTTTTTGGCACTATGCCTTTAAGGAGGCTGGACGTCCTCCAGGATGCTCTCCATTATTGTGACCTTGTGCTTTGGATACTACCTCACCTGCTTCTCACTTGTGGCTTCCTTCTACCCCCGCGTTGGTGCCTGTGAACGCGCGCACTCCCGCTCTGCTGTCAGAGCATGCGCTCACATGCTGCTGGATCACTCATGTCTATGAGTAGGCATCGCACCTCCAGACGCGTCGCGCATTCTCATGCGCGCGGCGTGGTCACGTGACTACGTGCGCCGATCCCAAGCTGCGCGGCAACTTACTCCCTTCGTCTCCCCTGCGGCCTCCTCACCTCGCTACCGGGTCCTTCCCCTTCCCTGCGCTTGTGTGGAGAGCACAAGCGTCACAACATCAAACAAGTTTGTTTTATTTAGTTTTTGAGTGGCAATAAAAACATATTCCTATGGTGTGATTCTAGAATAAATTCATCAAATGATAATGATTATGAAAATAGCTTTCTAAAAATAGGAACGTGTCTATAGCATCGAAATAAGTATTCAGTGGCAAGATGGTGTACAGTCAGACTAGGGAAAGATGCCAGGAGAAAAAGATTTGAAACAAGACTGACTGATGACTAATGAGCTAATGGAATGCAAGAGATTATTTCACAATGCAAACTTTTCAACTCTGCACACGATTATGGGAAACTAAACTTTGGTCGGTTTTGGGAAGTTTTGTTAGGTCATTTCTGGTATAAAGTTTTGTTCCAGAATGTAAGCATACAGTAACCCTTTAAAAGACAAATTGCAGCATGTGTATATGTGATACGAATAATATTTTTTTTTAAATGATATACTGCTGCTGTATACGCAGAACTGAGAATATATTTTTTCGCTACACCGTTCTTCCTTTTATAATTTCCAATCTAATTGTGTTTGCAGAGGCACAGGGAAAATCGAATGATATGCCCAGGATCAGAGGAACTGACACTGGTATTTACCTGGTTTAAAGGCAGTGAGGTTAAAACTATATGCCACTCGGATATCCATGTAATGGTGGGTATGGTGGGGTTGGAAGAAGAAGCCAGCACACGGACTTAAGCAGTTCTGCTTTATTGTCCCAGGTTGTCCGACGTTTCGGCTGTGCAGTACAGCCTTTTACAAGATGAGGACTAGCAGTGATGACCAATTCACACATTTATACCCCCCTTCTGACTCACTTGGTGGGGTTACCACAAGGCGGTGGTAACGCACAATATTTTATTCTGCTGCAGAAACACTCATCTTTGCAAATGCAACCTGTTAACATAACGTTAGGAGATCTTGAGTTACCCCTAGTTCCCTTAATCAGCCCAATAACAAAACCAATTAAACACCTACTCCAGGTTGGGGTAAAATGGCCAAAGCTTTTTATTAAAATAACATACACTCATACACTGGGCAGCGTTCGATTGCACACATCCATGATTATTTAAAAATTGAGAAGAAACAACGTTATGCATATCAGTGCTTCTGAGCCATGGGTAGATTTCACAGCTTGTATATAAAACGTTTTAATGTATAAACTTGTTTGGAGATGAACAATTGATGCACCTGTGAGTGTCTGACATGAATGATGGATTGTATGAGCTCAAAGTAAGGGGGTATATATGTGAAGTCACTCTAACGCGTTTCGCGGCATAGAACAGACTTTGCTAGTCGTCCGGACCGACGCGACGGCTATTTCTTAACAGCACGCATGCGCGTAATTCATATGATGGCTAAAAAACGGGACAACGGTAGATACAAAAGTTTACTATGGACAAGAGTTTGGCTGCTGACATAAATAGACCCAAAATAGTGACATGGTGTTTGGGGAACATAAAGTATGTACATGTTGACGATGTGGATAGATGATACACAATAGAATTAATGATTAGCATATGTGGGGAAAGCAGAACAAAACATGCAGAAAAACCTGAACAGTCATATGGCAAAGGCGGAGCAAAAGTGGCCATAATCTAAAAAGACACAGTGGATTAGCCTAATGTTGTGGATATACAGAGCACAGTCCCAAGACTTGGTACAAAGTGATGCATATCACTAAATGCCCATTATAAACACCATGTAATAAAAGAGGCCTCGTTTCAGCATATACCCAGCTATAACAATATGAGTAATTAAAGAATGCCAAAAGATATGTTAGTAATAAAGGTAAGTCATGACTACATCATCCTGAACGCTGGATAATTAAACTTGTCAACAGCCAGGTATAATGTCATTGTGCTTGGTTGATAATGTCTCTGAAAAAAGACAAGAGTAATTATCTGGGAAAAAGACAATCCCGATTAGTAATCAGAATTCCATCTACAATCCGTTTTACGGCTAGTTTTAGCATTATGGAAGTGGCTTTCCTAGACATAGTAGTCTACAAACAGAATGTATCACAGCAACAAGAATTTGTCATAAACAAACCGACAAGAATACACTGTTGCTAGCCACCAGCCATCATCCCCCTTCATTAAAGTCAGGTCTACCCTATACACAGTTCCATAGAATTATAAGAATAACAAGTGATCCACAGGAATTGGAACAGGCATTGAGCAAGATGGCACAACGCTTCAATGAAAGAGGATACAACAGTAACGACATCACTACTGCATTGTCTAAAGTCAGAGGAACAGCCGTCATTTTGTGAGCCTTCTGAAGGCTAGACTCCCATACTCACAAATGCTTAGGGTACGTCGGATCACCAGTAACCCCGCTGAAGTTGAAGAGGCATTGTTGGAAATGACCTAACGGTTTCAGGAAAGGGGGTATGACCCTAATGAGATCAAGGAGGCACTGATAAAGGCTAGGATGCTCACAAGGGAAACTCTTCTCACACCAGTTGAGAGAAACAATAACATCAACCAGTTTAAAGTCATCAGCACCTTCAGCACCGCCTCGGGACACATTAAACGCACTATACAAAAGCATTGGCATATATTGGCCAATGACTGGAGGATTGGGAAAGACTTTGGTGCTCCCCCCTTCTTTTGTTATAAGAGAGGCAGAAGCGTGGGTGAGCAGATCCAGTCAACAAGTACACGCCGAGATCTACCTGGCTTGCGCGGAAACTAGGGGTCTATAGGTGCCACGGCTGCTCAAATTGCCAGTTCTTACAGACAGGTAATTCATATGCACATCCCCAGAATGGGAAGTACATAAAGATCAGACAATACATGAATTGTGAGTCTAAGTACGTGGTGTACTTCATCAAATGCTCTTGTGGCCTCTACTACATCAGGAAAAGATGAGAATGCTGAAGGAACGCATCAGCATTGACAGATGCGCGTTCCAGAAAGCTCTGGCAAGTGCGGAGGAGGATGATGACCTCAAGCATCAACCGGTGGCACGACACTTCAGGAAACACAAGCACAGCCTTGCAACCATGCGTTGTATGCCCATCTTGCCGGCTGCCGTCTCTCCTTGTGGGGGGGCAGAAACAAGCTTTTATTGCAACTGGAGGCCAAAACTAATCATGAACTAAGGACCATGACACCTAGGGGACTCAACGAAGACTTTACGTTAAGCTGTTTCCTATAGGGGAACTTACTTGAAGGTGACCATTAATTGTGACATTGGTTGCCTATAGGAGAACAAAAAATACTGGGATTGAGGCCCCAATCAACCAGGGCTCCAGAGCTTTTAACCCACTATTTTAAACATAATAAAAATCTTTTTGCTTAAGAGACCAGGTCACGTGGTGTTGTAAATGCATGCTTGAGGCTATATATATTAACCCCTAGATGGCAAACGGTCTAGCAGTAGCATAGAGAGTTGTAAGGGGGAGTCTTGAAACCCCTCCAGACCTCTCTGTCACCCTGAGGTATAAAGACCCTGAATGCCTGGGGCAGCTCTCATATGGCAGCAATAAAGTACTCACGTATAACACGATAGACAGCTGGCTCTGTGTGCTCCTTTGCTGATGTGGACAATAGAACAGGCACCTATACCGACAGGGACAGGCAAATCAACGGGCACCACGATGCAGGAAGGAAGTTTCTGAGGCTGGACTGTGCTGCATACAAAAACCTTTATTGAAAAATGGTTAAAAAGAGGAGGGGAGACATACCCCTGCACCTCTAACGCGTTTTACCCAGCAATTGGGCTTTTTCAAAGAGTAACATACCCGTGTCTGTTGAGCTCTGATATACCGGATGTAGACCGGACGTGACGTCACCCAGCCAATGAACGACCAGTATGCTGCGAACAGCATGATGGGAAACTGAGTCCCTGGCTGGAGGGCGCTCGCGCGGCATACAGAGGCATCAGTGTCATGCGCAGTAGAAATACAAAGGATTAAAAACAAAGTAAATTCATCTTGCGATCCACATATAGCTATGCTAACAGTAGATGTTAATTAATTAATTTAATCTATGTCTTGAACAACAGATAACACATATATATATATATATAGTAGTATATAGAGAAGATTATTTGATTAACAATATTTGTAACTGTGGATAGCTGTGGATAGCAAAAAAAATGTTTGATTAAAAACAAGTACTAGCAAGGGGTAATAATTATTTCCAATAACATGAATCTTGATGTTCAAATAAATTCATAAGCATATAGTCAGTACATTTATATGGGAAGTTCAATTAATTCCTAATCAATAGAAATAGAAATTGTTAATATTACTAACACCAACACAATTCATAATGGAAATTGAAACATGAACGGCAACAGTAGTTATACAATTCTCGATCATTGAAAGAGTGATTAATATTAATAATGATATTTACATCAACACCAATATGAATATTGGAGACCTGAATGGATAATGTGTTCTCCAAAGGTGGGGAAAGGGGGGGGGGGGAAGGGGGTGAATAAGGAGGGGGGTGAGGGGAGGGGGTGGGTGGTAGGATGGAGGGGTGGACGGGGAAGTGAGGGAGGAAAGAGGGGGGGGGAAGGGAAGGGGGGGAGGGAAGGGTATGTGGAGGGAAATGTTGTAGGAGGATTGGAACACAACTTGTTTATATGATCCAGATTGTGTATTTAATAATGTGTACAATATTGTCATATGACAATTAGATTGGATCATATAGTGAACATGTTATGCTAATAAAATAAATAATCATAATTCTTAAGTCATTAAACTGAGTCCAAGGTATTTTTAACACATCAAGGGAGAGAAATATATATACTGGAACTAGAAGGTACACAAATTGACAACCGTTTAACCATTCTATTTGTTACCTATACATGTCATGAATACATATAGTACAAGCATAGTAATTGTTGTTACAGATTGATGTGTCTATGGACAAGCTACATGGGTCAACAACACAGATGAGAACATATATAGGAACATATGTAGGAACATATATGTATATCGGGATTCCCAATGGCAAGAACACTTCATATTATTTTGGTTGCCTATAGGTTTTACATTATGGGTCTCCGGTGGTAGGTCACTATTACCTGCTACAATGCAGCGAGGGCTTGTCTTCTGTGTGGGTCATTTTGACCACGTTAATTGATTTGCATGTGATTGTGCAGTCCTGAGGTTGGTGGATCTGGCTCATGAGTCCAGCAGGGAGCTTGTTAAATGCAGCTACAGACAATTAGCCAGTCTCCACCTGGCTCATAATTCAGGTACAAAATTCTCCTGACTTAACTGCAGGGGATCTCTCTAGCACTAAGAAAGTGGGTGCTGTCAGAGAGAGATCCCATGGAACCAGACCCTGTATTCCAGGACACAGCAGACCCTGTCAGAGGAATCACCCCATGGACACAAACCCAAACCCTGGACTGCAGGAAAGAGCACCCTAATACCAGTTACTTCTTTTAACATTGGGGTCAGAGGTTGGCAAGAGACCTAGCCTCCCAGCCATGCAGATAGGGACTGGGAAGTGTGAGTCAGCCCTTACAAACGGATTGGCCTGTTTCATTTGTTTATTTGTATGCTGCCCTAAAACTGTATTGTTTGAAGCTATGGGCTGAATAAAAGCCAATGTTTATTTCCCCCAATATACTGTATGTCTCCCGGTTATATAACTGCTCTCGTCTCCTACAGACATCATCAAAAAATGGTGCGACATCTGGAATTTCAGAGAGTAGAGTTTCCATCAAACACTAAAATTCCTGGTGCAACAGAAATTAAAAACTGAAGACACAGAACTTGGATGGCACGCCAATTGGGTTAGGATATTCTGTGCATCTGCGGCATCCTCATCAATAATCAATTGTTGATATGCTTAGGCAAGATTGAGTTTTCCAAAAACTTTACCCTTCAAAACGAGCAGTACATAGTTGGTTTACAGCAGTCACCGGGTATGGGTTCTATGTACAAACCCTGTTTACTGTGAATTTATATGCTCCATAGATTCTCGCATTTCCATTTGCTTTAAACTGGTACAACTGGTGTAGCCCATAGTGTTTGTGTAACTGGCTCCAGGACACCTTGTGCAGTAAGGTGCTTAAGCTCTGCATCAACCTTTGGGTGTGAGTAAAGTTTTTAGCTTTCATGTAGATAGGTTAAACTGTAGGATTCAGGTGATGTGATACTGGTGATTCTTTCTAAGCTCCAAATGCATCAAAGAAAACATGAGGAAATTAATCGGTGATCTTAATTTATTGTCTTTCATCGATGACGTGGACACCTTGGACACTAATTCCCAATTGTATGAGCCAATTTCTTCATAAGAGGCTTTTGTGCTGACCTTCTGAGACGCTGGGAGACAACTTTCCCTTGAAGCTACAATAACCGATGATTACATCACAGCTTCCAGCCAGTTTGACCGTTTGTCCATTATAGTCATAAAGGCAACATGAAGGCCATTATAACTTGGGAGAATTACAGCTTGTGGAAAAAGAACATGGAATATGGAACATGGAATATGTTTTCACTTATAATTGAGACTCCAGACCCTAAGTCAACTTTAATTTTGCACTCACAGTCATTGATGTGTATGGTTGAGATCATCTCTGAACCTTGTCATGGATGTTCTGAATGTGGTAAAGCATGTTGACCTCATTGTCTAATGCAGCATCTAGTTTTCTTGATGCTATAGCTTGAGAATTCTTTCCATAGTCCCTTTGCTTCTCACGTTTAGCCTTTGATGTGATGGCACGCATGATATAGCCATGTGGTAGTGACATTCTGAGTCTTTGAATCTACATGCACAATGTCGGTGCTGGTCTCTGCAGAATTTGGGACTGTTCTCCGTGACATAATACATATTACATTTTTATTGCTGCGATTATTATGAGGGTGACAAATCATGTTCCTGACTGGGACACCGAGTGTATATACAGTTAGGTCTGGAAATAATTGGACACTGAAACAATTTTCATAATTTTGGCTTTGTACGCCACCACAATGGATTTGAAATGAAACAACCGAGATGCAATAGAAGTGCAGACTTTAAGCTTTAATTCAAGGGGTTGAACAAAAATATCATATGAAACATTTAGGAATTGCAACCATTTTCATATACAGTCCCCTTATTTCAGGGGGTCAAATGTAATTGGACAAATTAACACAGTCATAAATAACATGTTCATTTTTAATACTTTGTTGAGAATATTTTGCAGGCAATGACTGCTTGAAGTCTGGAACGCATGGACATCACCAAACGCTGGGTTTCCTCCTTTGTGATGCTTTGCCAGGCCTTTGCTGCAGCTGTCTTCAGTTGTTGTTTGTTTGTGGGTCTTTCTGCCTTAATTTTTGTCTTCAGCAAGTGAAATGCATGCTCGATCGGGTTGAGATCAGGTGATTGACTCGGCCATTGCAGAATATTCCACTTCTTTGCCTTAAAAAACTCCTGGGTTGCTTTCGCAGTATGCTTTGGATCATTGCCCATTTGTAAAGTGAAGTGCCGTCCAATCAACTTCGCTGAATTTGGCTAAATCTGAGCAGACAATATATCCCTATACACTTCAGAATTCATCCGGCTGCTTCTGTCGTCTGTCACATCATCAATAAACACTAGTGACCCCATGCCATTGTAAGCCATGCATGCCCATGCAATCACACTGCCTCCACTGTGTTTTACAGATGATGTGGTATGCTTCAGATCATGAGCCGTTCCAAGCCTTCTCCATATTTTTTTCTTCCCATCATTCTGGTACAGGTTGATCTTAGTTTCATCTGTCCAAAGAAGGCTGTTCCAGAACTGGGCTGGCTTTTTTAGATATTGTTTGGCAAAGTCTAATCTGGCCTTTCTATTCTTGAGGCTTATGAATGGTTTGCACCTCGTGGTGAACCCTCTGTATTTGCTCTCGTAAAGTCTTCTCTTTATGGTAGACATGGATAATGATATGCCTACCTCCTGGAGAGTGTTCTTCACTTGTCTGGATGTTGTGAAGGACATTTTCTTTACCATGGATAGGATCCTATGATCATCCTCCACTGTTGTCTTCCATGGACGTCTAGGCCTTTTTGTGTTGCAGAGCTCACCAGTGCGTTCTTTTTTTCTCAGAATGTACCAAACTATTGATTTGGCCACTCCTAATGTTCCTGCTATCTCTCTGATGGACTTTCTTTTTTTTTTTTTTTGCAGCCTAAGGATGCGCTGTTTCACTTGCATTGAGAGCTCCTTTGACCGCATGTTGTGGGTTCACAGCAACAGCTTCCAAATACGAATGCCACACCTGGAAATCAACTCCAGACCTTTTACCTGCTTAATTGATGATAAATAACGATGGAATAGCCCACACCTGTCCATGAAACAGCTTTTGAGTCAATTGTCCAATTACTTTTGGTCCCTTGAAAAAGAGGGCGCTATATATTAAAGAGATGTACAGTAATTCCTAAACCCTTCCTCCAATTTGAATGTGAATACCCTCAAATTAAAGCTGATAGACTGCACTTTACGCCCATATTCATTATTTAACTGTAACTTGAATTTATTTTGTTACATAGCCGAAATAACAAAGCTTGTACTGTATCAGTGTCCAATTATTTCCGGACCTAACTGTAGGTCACTGCAATTCAAATGTATTTGTCGTGCAATGTTGCTGTTTAGGCAGCTAAGGCATTTTCCTGTGCCATGGGGATAGTCAAATTGGGCTCAGCTAAAAGACTGCAGTGCGGGACTTCATCTATTTTTCCACAGACCAGACAATCTTGCAGCATGTTATTTAGGAAATCGCCAAAATGACTATGCTTAGTGACGGACAGCAGCTCAGCTATATATGTTGCAACGTGCTCATTATTTCCTTTTATGAAACAGAAATCTGGGGATGATAACAGATGGCATTGGTGAGAAATGTTCCTTTGGCATCGCTATTAATTCATCATAAGTGTTGGCCCTCGGTGAGCCAGGAGCGAGCAAATAATTGTGCATGTTTTGGCTAACCATGCGGTCAATAGCACAGACTTTTTCTCTTTATGGTTGTCTGGTTTGCCTGAATGAAATACAGTATGAAAGTCATTCTGAGTAAGAGAACCATGATGCAGGCTCACGTAATACAAATTCCTCAATGTGTCGCAATACAATTTTAGCTGCAGACTCAAGTTCCAAGATGGTGGTCTTTACTGGAATGCATGCTGCGATTGCATACCTCCTGTGCCTGGTTGCCCAATCCTGCTGACCTTAACAGCAGCAGAATCCCATCCTTCTCAAAACAGGCAGTGGTGACTCACAACAGTTTATTCTGCTGCAGAACCATGCAGCACAGCAACTTGTTACAAATGGAACTAACAGGAACCAAGAACAGTTTGTTTACAGAATACGTATACAAGGCAGAGCAAAAGAGCTTCTAGGAAGTCACACATTCACACTGCTCTCTATACACACTAAAAACCATCCTGTCTCTCTCCTGCCTTTTGCCTCCAAACTGCTAGAGCGTCTTCTCCCAACTTTCTTAAATCCCATGCCTTTCTGGACCCACTGTAATCCAGTTTTCGCATAGTTTACTCAACTGAGACTGTTCTCAATAAAGTATCCAATTATGTCCATGAAGCAAAATACTAATGTCATTTTTCCCTGGTTAGCTCAATGCTTCTTTCCCTACTGTTGACCACTCTCTTTTGCTTCAGATTCTACACTCAGTATTAGTTCTACACTACTCTTAGTATCCATACATAAGCTCTATTCTGGTTTTCCTCAGACCCCCTTTTCTGCCTCTTTTGCTAACATGTCTTCATCCACTGTTGATCTGTCTGTTGGTGTACCTCCAGACTCAGTTCTGGAACCTCTCCTTTTCTCTCTCTGCACACGATCACTTGGTGAGCCTATCAACGTCTTTGACTTTAGGTGTCATTTTTTATGCAGATAATATCCAGAGATATATCTACCCACCGCAAACAGCACACTCACAATCCTGCCTCAAATTTCTGATTGACTCTTGGCTATATGCTCATGGATGGTTCTCCGCTGCCTCAAACCTAGCATGTCTAAAACTGAACTCATAATATTTTATCCTAAACCTGGTCCATTATGTTGCCTAGGTGTGACATCTAACTCCTCCTTTCCCTTCATCATTAATATTCATGCACTGCTTAGAACTTGTTTGTTCTTCCTCCGTAACATTGTCAACATGCTCCCTTTCCTTACATATTAATATAAAAATTATTATTATTGGTATAGAAATGATATGCTCTATACATAAAAAAGTTATTTTGTATAACAAAAAAATATATAAATTTAGTTTGAGAGACATTTTTAAACAAATAGAGTATAACAAGACTATCAATTAGATAGATAGAGGTGCCTTTCTAAATTGGAAGAGAAACCATCTACACTCAAGCCATACGATACAACCGGATATGCTCCAACACAGCAGACAGAGGCCAGCGGATTACAGCCTTGAGATCGGATTTCATAAACCGTGGATATAACCATAGAATTGTAGACCAGCAAATCCACTAAGCCCCCAGAATACCAAGAAGTGATCTCCTTGAATACAGTCAGAAAGAGGCAAGCGCCAGGGTACATTTGGTGGTCACATATAACCCACACCTAGAAGTCCTACGCAAGATCGCCAGGGAACTACAACCCATTCTCCAGGAAGATACTGTATAAGACTGCAACAGGTTTTCCCTGAAACACCCTTATTATCATACAGACAACCTCATAATCCCAAGAAAATGATGGTGAGGAGTAAAGTATTCAACAGGACAAGACCATGCCAGGACGCAAGATGCAAAATCTGCGCAATGCTCCATACAGCGGGCACAATACAAATGCCACACAGGAATTTGGAGTACAAAATCAGAGGAAGGTTCACCTGTTCCTCCAGCAATGTCGTGTACCTCATCATGTGCATGAAATGCCCAGGGGGATGCTACTACATAGAGGAGACGGGACAGGGGCTTTAACAAGGGAATTAATCTACATCTCCACAGCATCACACGTGGAACAAGAGAAAGTCCTGTCGCCGAACATTTCTCTGACTCTGGCCATAAGATGAACGATCTGAAGGTGGCCATACTCACATGAAATCTTAGAACACCGAAAGAGAGATGGTTGCATGATTCAAATTTATGCAACTATACGGGACACTTAGCGGTGGCCTAAACCGAGACTGCAGTTTCATGAGTCACTACTGACATGAGAACACTCTTCCCATGAGTGCTAAAGGCCATGTCTATACATACTGCACTATATGAATGCACACACAGCTGTCTCTTACACATACAAATACTCAATGTAATTCCATCTCTATATACCATAGGGACCACATAGTATCTACACACACTTATAGTAATGCAACACTTTCTTACATTCCACACCTACCCACACCATTGTTCTAAACTCCCACTCCACAGCCACCTTTTATAAAGCGCTGTATACACTGTGGGCGCTTTATAAAATATATATCTATAGAACCAAAGGAAAATGAAGTAGCGCCTCTAATATATTCTGAATATATCCTGAACAAAGCTATAAATTGATTAGCCCTACTGTAAGTGCATCCAGTGGGGTGGTAAGATGATAGCAAATTAAAACTGTAGACCAATAATTTCAAAGAAATGAATAATATACAGTATGTGATGTTATAAGAACACCAACCTATTAATTAATTGAAAAAACAAGGATAAAAATTTAATGATGATAACAAAAAGAATATAAAAAATATTAAATGAAAAACCTTTATAAATAACCTCTGAAAAAACAAAGTCCCATTCCAAAAGTAATGACATCCAGGTATTTTGGCAGCTCGTTTCAAAGGGTTCACTACTCCCTGATTATACCTATGAAAAAAAAGAAAAGAAAACAGGCGCACACCTAGTGCATTAACGTAATAACAAGTGTTTATAGAACATTAACATCAAACAAATGCCCACTCACAAGAGTACTGAAAAATAAAGCAGATATGAAATTGGCTCTCATGTGCCAGCAACACCGTCCGATTTGAGCAATGGCATTCTCTCGTGTCTCTCCTTCGTGCAGCCGGAAGTGACGTCCCTCCAACTCGGCGCCCAGCACAAGGAGTCCCTCCGGGAACCAGCAACTGCAAAATCTCAGTGCCGGCAACAATATCACGGGAGAACAGGAACCAGCGTTTCTCATCATGATCAGGGGATCAAGGGGATGAAGTCATCGTAGATGACGAAACGCGTAGGACGTGGTTTGACAGAAGTCGTCACTTGCCCATGAACTCTTTTACTGCTGGATGAGAAACGCTGGTTCCTGTTCTCCCGTGATATCGTTGCCAGCACTGTATATATATATTATAGTGGAGGATCTCTTCCCGAATATAATACAATAAAGGTAATAGCAATTTTTGATGTCGTTTTTAGATATAGGAAATTACACTTATGACACTTATAACATATATATATATATATATATATATATATATATATATATATATTGTGGTAATTTTGGGGGGTTTCTGAGAGCTTGCTGGGTATCTGTGTGTTTGTTAACTTTGTCCAGTTGGTCTCAGCTGTTTTGGAGGTTAGTAGCTCCTCCCACCCAGGGTTTAAAGCTCGCCCCTCCCCATTTTTCAAGTAAGCCGGTTTCCTTTTCATGCAGCTGGTTGTGACAGGTTCAATGCCAGGACCATCCTTCCTCTAATTATAGAGGTAAATAAGCATTTTAATCAGTTAGTGTTAGGACCTGCGATATTATGGTCATGCCTTGAAAGTGGCTCGCAGGCTTATACGCTTTGACCAAAGGGTTAACTAAATGACCCTTTTTCAAGAGATATATAGGTATTTCACTGTGTATTTTTGTCACATTGGATGTTGCTCTGGACTTCTTTGTTTCTTGTTTTATACAATTAGCCAATTAGAAAATGACCTAGGCTCACAAGAGGGGAGAAAGAAAAGGGGAGGGGGGAGCACACAGAGTAGAATGTCTGAATAGTTGAGAATAAGATGCTTAGATTGCACTTACACAAACATGAGGATAAACAAGCATTTATCCAACATTAAGGATCAGGAACACTTTCAAAGATGTTGTTCTTAACGGTCTCTATTGGCTCTATCTTCTTCTTCTGATTCTCCCACGAATACTGTAGGTATGGATCCTTAGATTACTGGAACGTACAATCTTCCCAGTCTCAATTGATTTTCCATTTAGATTAATAGACCAGAATGGATAGTGTCATACTATTTAATATAAGAAAAAAAAACCTAAAATAGGCATAATAAAAATTCACTTGCCAGTGAAAAATAAAAGGAGCAAGATCAATAATCACATTGAATATGTCCTAAAATCACAGTCTTATATTGCACAATGGGAATTGGAAGGTGTCCCAAATTCCTGATGGTATTCTGATACACCTAACCCACGTTGCGTGTCTTAATATGAGGTAGGTAGACTAACCAATCAGTCTTATATTGCAAAGTTCGTCAAAGTATATCACAATCCCATACAGTGCAATTGATATTATCTCACCGATATATTTTTCTCTGAGGGGAGGTTGCTTGCGATCCTGGTGGAGGTAGTGTCCGTTGTTTCCCTTCTCGTCGGTGTGGCTGGCGTGCCTGTCGTGCCCGTCTCTGACTCTGAGCCGCTGCATTTACAGCACACCTGTGTATATGTGTATATCACGAAGTCCTTAAAAGTGAAGAGTGTTCATAGATGAGGAAAGGAGGTATCCGTCTGACCCACTAACGCGTTTCGCCCTGCTGGGCTTCTACCCAGAGTGACCTACTAACGCGTTTCGCCCTGCTGGGCTTCTTCCCAGAGTGACCCACTAACGCGTTTCGCCCTGCTGGGCTTCTTCCCAGAGTGACCTACTAACGCGTTTCGTCGTGCTGGGCTTCTTCCCAGAGTGACCCACTAACACGTTTTGCCCTGCTGGGCTTCTTCCCAGAGTGACCCACTAACGCGTTTCGCCCTGCTGGGCTTCTTCCCAGAGTGACCCAGACCACTTCTAAATCCTTTGCTAAGTGTAGTTCCTATAGTTCATGTCCGATTTTGGATTAAGCAATTTAGGAGGTTATGCAGTCTGTTTCCATGTGTGTGTTATTTTAGTTTTATTGTTAAATGTGTTTGATAAAAATTATTTGTTTATTACTTTAGCTACATCTTTTGTTGCATTATGTGATATATCTGAGTGCTTTCTTTGGGGCCTTTTTTGTTCTTGGTGTGTTTGATATATAAATATAAATAAAAGCAGCCTGTATCATATTTACTGAACTTCTCTGCCAATTCTTCTATAATAGTTTCCATTTTCAAAAGCCAGAATCTGATGCAATTTAGCTAAACAAGCCAGGATTTGTGCATATCTGTCTATCCTCTCTTGTTCTTGCACAAATTGTCCACTTAGGTGTCACTGACTCACTGTTTTAATACAATTCTGTCATTACCTGCCAATCATTGCATGCCAAGTATTAAGGAATTAATACGTTTGACAAGACACACCAATATCCCACGTCTGTGGGGTCTAGTGCACCCATTCAATTATTACCAATTTAACATGTATACAAGCAGGACCTGATGATATGAGATGTAATTGCAACAATAAATCTGACAAACAAAAAGCATGCAAAAATTAGACGTTTCATAATTTAGTGAGCATTCCCAGCCAGCTCTCTTACAGGCAATCAGCTGTGAACATTGGGGGAGCTACTGATCTCTTTATATGGGATTTACATTAGAAAACATATGAATATAACGTTATGGAAAACCCTTACTAATAAATCTTTCATTTAGCACAGTACTTGCCATTCCAAAAATGTTGATTATCTTGCATCCAAAAAATACAATTCAGAATTTGAACACTAGGCTGCACTGTGGTTTATTTTTCTGACTGTAGTCTAACATTGCCCAATAGCTAGAATATATATTTTTATGACAGAACAGTGATAAAATCCTATTTTACAGTCGGTAATAGATTTTTTTTTTTTCACACCACGATTCACACAACTGTGTTCAGTAGTTTTTGCGGTATTATAAAATGTATGCTGGAAAACACTTCCAACCAACATGCATAAGGCTAAATACTGTAGGTGAAAAATACAGATACATTGAAGCTTAGATACTTATTTTTATAATATCCATACATGGCGCAGATCCACAGAATAGTGCTAAGCCTTAGCCCCCAATAAGTCTCATTTAGTTGCACTATTTATTGATTTCCGGGCTGTATGGGTGACAAATACAGATACATTGAAGCTTAGAGATTAATTTTCAAATTTCATAATATCTCTACATGGTCCACATTCACTAAATGATGCTAAACCTTAGCCCTCCTCAATTCCCATTTACTTGCACTATTTAGTGAATTTGGGCCTGTATACATTTTGCTACAAAAAGGGCATTTGGATCCCTTGTAACATAAGTGTCAGTTTCGATATGTGTCATGTGACTGTTTTTGCATTTGATAAACATCCATCTCTGCAAATTCCAACGCCTTCTCTTTCAGCATCCAATATGATCACTCCCGGAGTTTCATTTGTATGGTATGAAATACCAGGCATAGAATTTCCCTTGCAATTCCCTTAATCATTTATGACATCTGGAATTTTTCTAATGTCAGTAAGTGGAAACAAATAATCAGCCATACTATTGTAACACCTCTATCCCCCCCCCCCCCCCCCCCCCTCCAAGGGAGATTTGCTGGTACGTAGGTGTTAGTGGTGCTGTGGTGCTCACCTGTAGGCTCTCAGGAGGCTGAGGTCTCCGCTGAGGTCTCTGCAATGTTGTAGGGAGTGGGGTACAGAATAGACTCTGCAGGGCTCTGCCAGGGACAAAGGTTCATCCCTACAGGAACCTTCAGAATATTGTACTCACCGGCCAGGAACGGTACTACTTTATTTATTGGTGGAATAGTAGACAGCTTCATATTCATTTCTTGCAAGAGAGGTACACCCCCTGGACCCAACTTAACCCAGGATGATGCCACCTCGCAGCTTGCAGGCCTTCAAAGGGTCAGAGCCATGCTCGCAGGACCCTTCTTCGTTGACTGGGCCTCACAGGAGCTTGAGGCCCCCAGGCTAGTCTCAACCCCCTTGCCCCCTGATGGGGCATGGTAGAACATACACCTACTCCATAAAGAGCAGGCCAGCACAGAGAGAACACACCATTTGATGGACACCCACATCTTTCATACCAGCTGTACCAACATCTGAATCAAACTCAGGGGTGGGGCCTACACCTGATCCTGACATCACGGGGCGGAGCCTGTGCCCGATCCTCACATGTCTGTAGGATATGGTTGCCCCAGACTTAAGTGACTTCTCATAAAGTAGAATTATAGCGAGGAAGTAGAACTAATAAAAGGGTTACTGAATTATTTCTTGCCAACTGACACAGTTTGGGCTGCTAACCCCAAGGAGAGTTCAGCCGGACCTGCAACTCAGAAGCATAATGCTAATGAGCTAATAAATATTATTAACCCCCTGGTGAAGGAGAAGGCAGTAATTCAATGCCAGAAAATAAAAAGGTTACAATGCAATAAATGAGGAATGTGTTAATAGCCAGGGTGACTCAGTCAAATGATGTCATCCTTCCCCAGTACCAGGCTCTGGTCATGTTACATATTCTATGCAAGTCTTGTGTCTGTACTGTAAGATGCATAAACACCAAAAAACCTGTTCAGTGCCAGAGATGCTCTCAGCTTACTCCAAAGGGAGAATCTTCAGAGATCACTCTTAAGAAGAATAAGCAGCAATTTTATTAGTCAATTAGGAATAAACAAATTCCCTTAGTAACATTCCAGAGTCGCTTGAACAAACCTTAACCCTGTAATAGCCTTAAAAGTTTTTTTTTGGGGGGTGGGGGGGGCTACAGCAGGCAGGCCTGTCGACCGCTTTTCTGGGTCCAAGGACAGATTGTTGGACCTGGTGGGCGATGGGGGATGGGGGATAGGGGATTGGTGTGCAGAAGCCTACCTTGCAGGGGAACGGTGGCCCACAGTCATGGTAGGGCCCGGCAGCAGAGAGGAGTTCAGGCCCCCACATCGGCGGTTGAATGCAGAAGTTGGGTCAACTTGCTTCAGGAGGTGCCCCGAAGCAGAGAGGAGCTGAGGTCCAGCAGCACATCGAGTACTAGGAGGCCAGACTGGAAAGTTGTGTCTGACTTCCGTCTGAGGCGAACTTCCAGCATTGCCCAGCATGCCCTCCCCCCATGCTGGCGGCTTTGGCGGCTTTGGCGGCAAGACTAACCAGATATACAGCTGCAGCCACCATTATTAGAACTCTTGCCTGGGAAATTCTGGGGCAGTCTCACAGTAAATGCCTCAACATTTCTGTGAGATTCAATTTGAATGGGACTGCGGGGACCCCCCTGTGTTAATCCGATGGGCCATTAAGAATCTCACAGAAATGTTGAGGCATTTACTATGAGATTGCCCCAGAATCTCCCAGAATTCCCCAGATAAGTGTTCTAATACTGGTGTCTGCATCTGTACCGTGAAGAAGAAGCCTTCCTAATTATATACAGTATTAGACTGACATGTGGGTGTATCCCTATCATATGTGATATAAATTGTCTAATATTTTTTTCTGCTAAGGCTTTCTCCAACCACAATTCCCCTTTCATCATACAGAATGCACGGGACACTGAACAAAACATGGCATTTCTGGACTTTATGGTATTCTACCTTCAGCACATTAAAACTTGAAAAACCCTATAAGTTTTTTTTTAAAGAAATCAGTTCTGTAGTATTAAATAATACTGTCTGCATTTTCTCCTCAATGCAAATTTTAATGATTTTTTTTTTCATGTACTGATCATCCTCTGGTTGCTATTGCAACCATTTAGAAAGTCACATCCACTTCCTCTTTTGAAACAGGCTCTGACACATATATTTTTGAGCTCTGCCCTTTGGCAACAAAGTATCACAATCATCTGTTTCTATGTTCCAAATAGCAGACTGTATATTGCTCTGAAAGCTGTAACAATAATGTGTTACACTTAGTAATATAATGTTACATAAGGGCTGCAGCATTTCACAGACTGCAGCAGTCAGAAGGCCATTTAGTTACGCACACAATAAGGATTTTTATAGATCTATAACAGGAGTACAAATCTATTACCAGCTTGGGTAATTCATTGTCACCACATGCTTTACATATAACAAAAATTAAAAAGGGGGGAATGTAGTATTGCAGATCAAGTAGATCCTATGTGTGTTTTTTTTTAATAAATCAGTTCTGTACTATGAGAAAATACTTGTACTGTAGCATGTTTTTTTAAACCACTCTAAATTACATTTTTAATGTATTATAATGTAGAAATAATTTTTTGTTTCTCTAGCAACCATTTACAAGGTCACATCCCCTTCCTCTTCTGAAACAGGCTCTGGCACACCCCTTATTGAGCCTTGCCCTCTCTCTAGCAGTGCACCAATTGTATCTAGTGACTGCTTGGTCACATCATCTGCCCCACAGAACTTTGCATCTTTAGTCTTCTTCTGCTGCGCTGACAGCCATTTAGTGAATCCCGAGTCGAATCTACACCGCTCAATCACAGGAGAACAGATCACTCGGCAAATTAGCTAATTACTTATCATCGTGTGGATTGTATTGATGCACATATTAAAGGAGTACAAAAAAAAACCGTCAGCTTGGGCTGCTGCTTTAAACCTTTTGCCAGCAGATCCTCCGGGTGAAATGTCCATACAAAACAGGGATTGGATAATAACTTCTAAATATTTAGAAAATGATTACTTCTTAAAGATTTCTCAATTCCAATAGATAAAAGTTCCGAAACAACTTTCAACGTATTTTTCTATGTACAGTAACAAAAGCCAATATTCAACTTTGCTTAAAAGTGCCATGATAAACCCATAAATTACACCATGTTGTTCCTTTGAAAAAGGGGAATTGCATCATTTGTTGTTTTATTACTGCACGCTGTAAAAGACTAATTCAAAGGTTCCAACACCAATAAAAACAACACATGAACGGACCAACTGACTACAAGTTTGCTGCTCTGGATGAAAGGGCATCTGACAGTTTTATGTCCAGGTGTTTTTCATTTGCATTAGTTCGTGCAAGGTTCTGTTAAAGGAAGTAAAGATGGCATAAATCAAATCATGAAAAATCATCAAAATGATACGCAAGATTTATACCGAAGGCAAAAAAGGAACCCCAGATTTGCAACCAAAATCTCACATATTTTGCAGTAAGACAAAATTTATTTCCAGGGTTTTGTGGATGGAGCCAAGTGCTGACCCAAACACACGCAACGTGGCCACATGTAAACAAATCTTACCACATCCAGTAGCTCGGCTGACAAGGAAAGAAAGAGCTTTGCAGTAACCAATCCAATGCAAATCCTAACATAATATAGTGGCCCGGCTCCGTTAAAGAGACTCTTTGGTGCTAGAGTCCCAAGTTACTTATTTATCTCCCCAAACACATATTTATACAATGTGGAGTGACACGGGTGCACAAAAAAAGAACACTGATATCTAAGTTTACAGAGGTGCAAACACCATCAGGGAAAATCTTGAAACTTCCTGGTGTAATTGTGGAGGTTATACTAACCACAAATGTCCAACCATATACAGTAAATGCCTTCCAAGGTGAAATTCAAACCACCACGGTTCCTTGTTGAAAGAGACACAAAGAGAAAACAGACAGTGTAAACTGTCAACTTATAATCACACATGAAGAGTAAATTAATCACACTTACAAGATGTTAGATAAAACAAAAATAGCAGGTTCCCCCCCTTGGGCCCCCTTAACTCTGGGAGTGTGCTGAGGTGACCGAGTCGCCAGTGGCTCCCCTTGCAGGGTGCCACCATGTATAGAGTGATCACGCATGCGCAGAGTAGGTGGCCATCCCAGGAAAGGTACCTGTGGGGACTACAGCCCCCAGCATGCCCAGTGGCAGAGACCATGTGAATCAGCACAGCCAATGGGGCTACAACCTTCCCCCTGCACAAAGATAGATACTATTTGTGTGCTAGGTGCATGCCAGTTTGAGCTGGGACGAAGAAGGGGTAGGGTGTGCATGTGCTGGGAGTCAGTGACCCCTGCACTAGGCCAGAGACCCTTTAGGCCCCACCTAGGCCCCGACATAGATTGTGACTGCGCTAGGGACTTCCCCTTAGATAGGGACATTGCCCGCTTAGCATCTCAGTTAGGGATACAGTCAGGACGTGGCTGCGTACTGATGCTGCGGCGGTCTGGAACCAGGCCACCATATGGAAAGACACTATCCAAGGTGGGAACCTCCTACCGGACACCACCCAACGTGGAGGCGGACTCATCACTGATGGCGTGGGACCGAATGCCTCTATCTATCGTTGGCTTCACCGGGTGCTGGAGCACCTGGCAGGTACAACAAGTGCACCAACTGTACACACATTAGTGGGGCAGCGCTGTCACACACATTTGGGCTGGAGTTGCTTCTTGTGGACTCCGGGGTAGTTGGGTGCCAAGGGACCCTGAGGACTGTGGAGGAAGGAGGGAGAACTATATCGCCAGTGTGTGGACACCGGGTTGGGGGTTGTTGGAGGGCATGGTCGTGCGTGACCTGGTGGGTGGAACTGTGTATATATATGTTCAGTATTCTTTTGCCTGCAGTAAAACTGTTATACTGTCACGCTGTGCAGCCCGCAGACCAGACCAGTCCCCTGTACTGAGGTGGGATGTAGAGTATATGCACCGACAGCAGAGGGGGCATGTCCGGGATGTGGCGTAGTAGCGTGGCCAGGCCTGGATGTAGATAAAGAATGGTCAAGTACTTGCCGAGTCCGAGGATATAGAAAGTTCCGTAGTCAAAATCCGTAGCAGAGTCCGGGGGTCTTAGAGGTTAGAGTAATCAGTATTAAAGCCGAGTCAAGAGCCAGAGGGGTATTCAGACGAGCCGGGTCAGTAGCTGTAGGGAATAAACACAAGAGAGCACGACACAGGGTCCAGGCAACACAGGTAGCAAGGAGCTATGCAGAGCAAGGAAGTGAAAGCAAAGTAGGATATTTAAAGTGACAGTGACCAATCCGGACGAGGGGCGTGGCGGAGGTGTGTCGAGGAGCTGCTCGTGAGTGGCTGAGAGACCAGGAAGTAGTAGAGCACAGCTGAGAGTCTGTAACACCAGTGACAGAATCCAAGATGGCGACGGCAGAGTTCAAGGTATGCATTTGGCGGCAGCATGGGTAGCGACAGGGGGCAGGGGCAGCAGTACTGGTAGTGGGTAAGGAGGGGTCACACCGCAAGGGACGTGGCCCCCAATTCCTTACATATACATACAAGTGTGTGTTTTATTACATGGGGTTCCTGTGACGGGGTTAACCCACATAGTAGGATCCCTTACAGGTGGAGGCACTACCAAGTGATTACTTAGGTACACCCCAGGCTCCCAGCAGTGGAGGCTCAGGCCTCCTGTGAGCCCAGATACAGCAGCACATACGCAGTAGATGCCATTTTTCCCAAGTGGTGGAAACATGCGCTACACAAGCATTGCGTGTTGTTTGAATCAGGCCACCCGCGCCTCTGAGAACGACTCCATGACTGCTTAACTCTCAGCTGATAGGTGTCCACTGCACTGGAAGGGCGCTTTGCCACAGCGTCTCTGAGAGGCGCGGGTGTCCTGGTTTAAACAACACCCAATGCTTGTTCCATCTAACATCTTGTAAGTGTGGTTCGTTTACTATTCATGCGTCATTATTAGTTAACAGTTTACACTGTCTATTTTCACTTTGTGTCTTTTTACAGAAGGAACATTGGTGCTTGGAATTTCGCCTTGGGGGGCATTTACATGGCTGGACAGTGTCGTTAGGATAAGCTCAGCAATTACACCATTTTCACTGGAGCAAGTTTTAAGATTTTCCCGGGTGTTTGCGCCTCTGTAAACTTTGATATCAGTATTGGACAGAGGCGATCGATAACTGAGAGCAGCACCCCCTGCTGGATATATATTTTCACTTTGATTGACTTTCTATGGGGGTATCGTTTGCGCTCTAGTTTGCATTCACAGAAAAGAAAAACACCTGAGATATTTGCTATATTGGATATGCAAAGTGTATTCAAATGACTTAAATTATCTCTGTGTGTTGAGATAGAGTAAAATATACGGTCAATATTACGGGTTTAACCATAGCTTTCTTTAGAAACCTCCCAGTTCAACATGCTTTTAGCTATTGTCATGCAAATTGGAATAAAAACAGTTTATGGTACCCTGGTTATATTTTCTTAGAAATTTGGGGTGTTACTTTGGTACGTTCTAGGGTATAGAGAAGGGGTGGGCAAGTCCAGTCCTCAAGGGCCACCAAAAGGTCATGTTTTAAAGATATCCCTGCTTCAACACAGGTGACTCAATCAGTGGTTCAGTCAAAGACTGAGCCACCTGTGCTGAAGCAGGGATATCCTTAAAACCTGACCTGTGGGGGGGGGGGGAGGGTCTTGACTGGAGCTGAGTATCCCTGCATTAGCTAATTGAGGAACACACCACTCAACCCTCCTTCCTCTCCAGAACCCGGCTCACTGTACAAATGTAGCCGGTGCTATTACACCCACTGGAGCGCGTGAGTGCAATAATGCGTTAGTCCCACTCCATTTTCATGTGCAGCTAATGGAGACACAATGGTGTTTGCGCCCCGCTGGCGTCTGTGTGTGTGACGCTGCAATGCGCACACACGGGAGCATTACCACCTGCTACATGTGTACCTTGTAACAGGATTTGTGGAACTACAGAAAGTCTCAAATGTGTTTAAAATGAAGATATGTTCAAATGCTATTTCTTCTACTTTAAAATTCTGTATCTCACACGAATGTGCTTTATCTTCTCAGCAAATGGTCTTCTAGGAAGAACATGCAATCAGTGTCAGAATATTCCAAACGATCAAGTTTCCTTCAACACCACATACTGTATGAGAGGTGAATGTGATTAAGTGAATTGGAAGTTCTTAATGGAGTTATTGGCTAAATACAACGTTCCTTTTATAAATTCCATTTCTATGATGGCTGTTCGTGTCAGTGGATGCACTAGGTTGCATGTCTGTTTTGTGTGATGTTTCACGTCTGATGTTTCAGAGAAATCTCACTTCTTAGCTATATCAAAAGTCTAATACTTTACTTCTTTTTGTCGATACATCTGTTGCTGAAAGCTTAAAGCTGCAGACCACGCAATATCCTACATGTGTGGTTTTCTAAAATAAATTACTTATGAACTATGAGCACTGCACTGAACGCACTAACCCTAACGTAACATTTTTTTTAAACAACTCTGAATTACATTTTTTATGTATTGTAATGTAACAAGCAACCATTTACAAAGTCACATCCTCTTCTGAAACAGGCTCGGGCACACCCCTTTTTGAACACTGCCCTCTCTCTAGCAGTGCACCAATTGTATCTAGTGACTGCCTGGTCACATGATCTTCCCCAGAGAACTTTGCATCTTTGGTCCTCTTCTGCGGCACTGACAGTCATTTAGTGAACCCCCGAGAAGAAATCTTCGCCAATCGATCACAGCAGAACCGATTGATCGGCAACTAAGCTAATTATTTATCATTGTGTGGATTGTATTGATGCACTTATTAAAGGGAAATTTTAAAAATAAATAAAAAACGCAGCTTGGACTGCTGCTTTATTTTAGCTTCTAAAGTGTTCTGCCTTCTTTCTGCTTTGGCACGGTTGTGAACTTGAGAGGATAGAGAGGGTAGTTTTGCATAGTTACATAGCTGTTACATAGTAGATTAAGTTGAAAAAAGATGTCCATCAAGTTCAACCTATGCTAAATTTAGAGGACATATACTTATCCTACAGTATATTTATATTTACAGTATTTTTATTCAGAAGAAGGCAACAAAAAAACCAAAGTGAAACATCATCAAATGCTGCCTCATAAGGAGACATTTAAATTCCGCCCTGACTACAAGGAAGGAATCCCTAGGAGTTTCTAGGACAACTGTAACAACACTAGTTGATAATCCTATACAGTCAGAACAAGGCAAGTCAGATGATTTAGGCATCGATTATAGTAGGCGCGCGATAGGGTGCATGGCGCCTGAGCCATGTGTGCACTCTAGAGGGAGGCGTGGCCGTGACATCACCAGGTTGGTTTGCCCTCATTGGCTGAACCGCTCATGTGACGCGGCCGTCGCACGGAAAAAAACAAAATAGTTTGTCACCTCGCGGTTTCTCTTCATGGCACGCGCACTATGACCGTCCCAATGCTGCATTTTGTGGGGTTTCAGTTTGATGTGGAGATGAAGGAAATGGAATACTGTATGCTCAGTACATTAAACTGTTGCCACCCGGTAAAAAATGTAGGACCTGACCTATATTTTCATATCTATATTCATAGGGCTCAGGACCCACAAAAGTGAGAGCCATTGGAAAAAAGAGAGCAGAAAACACAAAATTCTGGTGTCGGAAACTGTTACCAATTGTGGTATATGTTATGCTGAACCAATATGAATAATTACACAATATAACATTGCCACATACACAGCAATGATAGCTCAGCAGAATTTCGATGGGACAATCTGTAATGCCTCATTTTGTGTGGGAAATACAAGTCCAATTTTCTGCCATTATTCAAGGTTCGTTTTCCCATCTCGCCTTTATTTGGAGAGGATCCTGTACCATAGAGCACATATTTCCCATAAATGACATTTTTCTGTAACAAACATGTTTTGCTTTCGTGGCATCTCAATATTTCTTCTTCTTGTAGTTTAGCTTTTCCAACCATTGGAATGTGCTCAACAGTACATTTTTTCACCATGGCCAGGACACTTGGATGTTATTGTAGCCAAACGCTGCCTCTGTGGGCTACACCACAAGGAAATGTATTGCTGCATAGGCACAAGATGAATGCTATGCAGGGCAGATGGATTTTGGAATATATTTGTTTTATATAGATGTAGCAGAGTCCCACTCCTTACCTCCGGTGAGGGGGGAACTGCTGCTGTGTGCCGCCGGAGCCCCACGGCGGACTTGAGAGCGGGGGCCGCCATTTTGGATTCAGGCATGTGCAGTATGATGCGGTGCGCATGCGCAGATAGCTTGTAGTGTGGCGGCCATCTTAGGAGGCTCCGCAAGATGACGCACGGGACTACAAATCCCAGGATCCTCTAGGGGAGGGAAAACCATGTGGGGCAGACCAGCCAATAGAGCTTTATCCATAGGAAAGCAGGAAATAGCTTTGGCGCGCAAACAGACCGGGAGGCAGTCTGACGGAGGGAGGCAAAGGAACAGGAAGTGTCCAGGGAGCAGTGCTTCCATGGACTAGGCCTAGATTTGCCCCTTATGCCCCAGCTAGGCCCTAAGTCCCCTCAGCGAAGTATTGTAGGGAAGGCCCCAGGTAGGGACACTTCCCCATTAGTGATAGCAGTACTATTGCACCGGTGACCGGACGGCCACGCGGTGCTCTGTGGTCTGTGACCAGGCCACAGGCAACATCATAGACATTAGGCGAGACACCCCAGCTGGAGCTTGCCTCTCAAGGAGGATCGGGAGCAGGAGCGAGGGGAACTTTACAGACCCTGCATCATCGTGGGACCACGGATGCAGCTCTGCTAACAGAGGATCTCCACAATTCCCTGATCGTAGCCGGAAGGTACCCACCGTGCACCATCACATCGCAAGGGGGGTAGCGCTACCTGACACTTTGGATGGGCTTGTTCGTGCGGGCATCGGGTTACAGGTACCCAGGGGACTAACTCTTGGTTATGTGTGGATATTGCACGGAGATATTGTTATTGTTAGTGTTATAGTATTTGTGCGTGTCAGAAAGCATTTGTTATATACCTGTAGCCAGGTCCCCTCTGGCTCCCCAGACATTCGGTTCTCTCTCTCTTACCTGCGACAGCGTGAGGGCAGTTGCAGGGGTGATCGCGTCACCGGGGGCTCCCGGCGACATCAGCTACAGGGCGCCGCCATCTTGTGTGCGTTTGCGCATGCGCGGAAGTTCGCGCACGTGCAGTATAGCCTCAGATGCGATATGGCAGCCATTACAGGTTGTGAGAAAAGGCGCTCCATAGTCAGGGACATCCACCAGTTCGCACATGCGCAGTTAGCAGCGGCGTTGGCCATTACACAGCGCGCACGCGGCCCCGGCCCCAATGTTAAAGAGAGCCACCAAGCACTACAATTCCCCGCAGCCTCTGGGGACTGCACTTTCACCCTGGTCACAGGCAGCCAGACAGCCAATAAGGCTGACAGATTCTCATGCTGCAAAGAAGATACAATGTTGTGTGCAGACTGGAATTGTTCAGTCAGGCTGAGGATACAGAGGGGGAAAGAAGGGGGGCAGAGAGCTGCGAGCTTCTGCCCTAGGCCAGAAATCCCCAGGATAGAGTTGAGACCCTGACTCCCCACTAGAGAGGGTGGGTGTTCATAGGGACAGGCCCTTAGGTAAGGACCCTGTGCCCCTTCAGCTGTGTGCTAGGCAGGGACCTAGTGACAGTACCTGTGCAGTTACTTAGTGCAGGAAGAGAGAGAGGCCCTGCTGCAGTTCTTTAGTGCAGGGACCCAGTATTGTGTACAGTATGCTGCATGTTCCTGTGTTGCTGATTCAGAGACTATCCTTATGGTGGGACGTTCGGCTGGACCCCATCCACGCGGAGGTACAGATCAGCGCTGGACCAAGCGGCGCCGGTAGACCCTTTGCGAAGACACCCAGGTGTAGAGACACCTGGGCAGGTATTTACAACCTTTCACACGTGCACCAACTTTACCTTGCTCCTCACATGTGACAGGCCTGTTCACACACTTGGGTGGGCTTGGACTCTTTGGACATAGGGTTGGGAAGGGGGTGTAGGGTATAGCCCAGTTAGGGGCTAAGGAGGTTATAGCCCAGTTAGGGGCAAGGTTATAGTTGCCAGCTAGTGGCAGAGGTTGGTACATATATCTTGTTGTGTATTGCTGATGTATGTGTTAAGTTACATTCTGCATATAGTAAAGACCGTTGCTATTTTACATCCTGTGTATGTGTTCATTTGTATGTGTCCTGCGAGGAACAACTCCCGCTCTGCTGGGAGCCATCGCAGGTGGAGGCGCTGCACCATATAGTAGTAGTAAGAGTAATTCATCCCAGGTTCCCTGTGGCGGAAGCTCAGCCCTCCTGGTTGCCAAACAGGTACAGCACCACACTGATAAGTAGTCAGATACACATACCCACCTCAATCTCACTTAGGGTGGGGGTAAGAGGGCTACATACCTGTGAGTGTATTTCGTATTACTGTATTGGTTCCTGTGAAGGGTTATCCCGCCAATGCTGGGATCCCTCATAGGTGGAGGCGCTGCACGCAAGGAGAAAGAGTGGCGGAGGCTTAGGCCTCCTCTGAGCAAACAGGTAGAGCAGCACGCACAGTTCCCTTAGCCATAGGGAAAGGGGGCTACATAGGTATCAGCTGAAACAAATTGAATCAAGGCATAAAAAAAGGCATATGAAATGTGTGTATATATATATATATATATATATATATACATATATTCAGTATCAATGAGAGGAATGAACCTCAGTGTGTGGCGCTACTAGCCCAGTAGACACGCGTGCATCACGAGGAGGCATCCACATTAACCCTTGATGTACCGGAGTCCTGAGTATAAAGCGGAAAGCTGTAGCTGTAGCGAATGAAGCCCATAAGCAATCACATAGGTGTAGGGAAAAGCTGACCACGGCGATCATGAGGTCCCCCGACGGGAACCAGCAGACCCCCGCAATGCCAGACCAAATCCCCTAGTGACGGACAATAACGCAGCATACAGTTCAGTGACAGGGGTACTCACAAAATCACCCGCTGGTGAATCGAAGAGGTTTCTCTTTTTATACTAGGCATGTTTCAATAAAGTTTTTGGTATTTTTTCTATTGGCCGCCAGTTCCACGCTTTTTGCTGTGCTCTCAGTTTTCCTTTTTTCTTATACATATATTCATATGCCTTTTTAAAGGCAATTTTGATATATTGCAATTGCATTTTTATTCTGCTCATGTATCCTCTATACTGTGTTTTAATCAATACATTGTACTGCTACCGAGGCATTGCAAGTTTGAAACATCGGAGGTGCAATTAGGACTCATTGCGGAACAGCTGCGAACCGACGGAGCTCTATCCACGTGTGCGGAAACAACGGAGTATCACCACAGAGTCTAACACAGAACATCTGAAAGCGGCGACTCTGATTGGGACACTATCCAGCCTGCACTAAAAAGACATCTGCGAGCGGTTGGTGTTGTATACACGCGGATTGGAGTAAACAGCACCCCTGCCTTGGAAGCAGCGGACACTGTTTACAGTTTTGTCCGATATGCCTGAATTTTCTACTGTTTTGTAAGTAGAACCAGTACCTGCGTGGTGTTACTAAAATATACGTACTTCACCATATTGGCTCTCTTTTTCCTATTTTTAGGTGGTCTCATCCCCTGTCCTTGTGATCTGGACATTTCCTCATAACTACAATCGGTGTTTATTAAGTTAAACACATTATATTGGTTTGCGCTTTTTTGTTTCTTGTGTATATGTATATATATATATATATATATATATATATATATATATATATATATATATATATATATATATATATATATACATATATATATATATATACATATATATATATCATATAAAAATATTACTTATGAGCACATTCACATGCCATAGACAGGTCTGCAACCCTGCTTTTCACCATTATCACCTAGCATACAGTGCTTTCCACTGCAGCAAAGGATTCTGGGAAATTACATGCAAATGAGCACACAGTGCCATCTTTTGTCTCAAGCCCACATTACATGGAAAGCCCTTAAGCCAATGCATGCTGCTTTAAACACAGCTTTTAAACATAGTCTGGGATGAGATGCAAAGCCAATAAAACCACTCACAGACAGACTGTTTCGACCTTGTGGGTCTTATCAGTGTAAAGTTGGTATATATAAATATATATAGTTTTAATAAACTACATAATATAAGTACGTATAGTATGTTTAGCCATAAACAACTCCTCTTCATTTCTCAGATCACGTTTAAATTACCTTTATGCACCTGGACTATCTTTTTTTTATATGTTACGATTTTCAACAATACCTACAATTTAGCCTAATAAAAAATTGGGCAGTATTAATTTTCACTTCTTTGTGGTTTATGGTGCATTTGAAAGCTCTTTTCATATAATCTGAACGGGAGACACATTACTCAATGGTGTTAGATTGAAAAACACATTAAACACTATGCAGAGCCAAAAACATTAGGGGTGGAGGAGACCTAATACATACAATGTTTTACTTGCCAAGAAATACTTTAGCACAGGCCAGCAAATATAATATTTATTTATTTCTACAAAGTTATATTCCAATGGACATTAAGCGCTCTGGAAATGTCTCTATTTCCTGGGCGTTTGAAGAAGAAAAAAAAAACTAGAAAGGAATTGTTCCTTTTGACGTAATCACGAGAGCTTCAAGAGAGGAGAATAGGTGGGGGCAGGCTGAATTGCAGCAGGAATTACAGTAAACCAAACAGTGGTGTCTTGCTACTCTCACTTGCTGTATTATCTCCGTCCAGGATCTTGCTCACTTGACATGATGCACAAAACGTGTTTGCTCTAAGTTAGGGCTGAACTTACCACTATGCAAAAGTATCAGAGACCTGGGATTTAGGCGTACCATTGAGTCACTGATACCTACGGCACATAGAAATGGTGGCCTGTGTGGGTGAAATATGGTACTCAGACAGGGAAACTGTTTTTGCTTAGGCAGCCTTAAAGCTGCAGATCATGCAATATCCTACATGTGTTTTTTTTTTTTTTTTTAAATAAATCAGTTCTGTATATGAGAAAATACTTGTAGCGTTTTTTTTTAAAACAACTCTGAATTACATTTTAAATGTATTATAATGTAACAAGAATTTTTGTTTCTATAGCAACCATTTACAATGTCACATCCTTTGGCTTTTCTGAAACAGGCTCTGGCACACCCCTTTTTGAGCCCTGCCCCCTCTCTAGCAGTGCGCCAATTGTATCAAGTGATCTATGGTGGTGATTAAGGAACAGTCTTAATGGTTTTACTTCTGGGAATCTGTTTTACTTCCACAAGAAGCAGAAAGTAGTTCTGATTATTGGTGATGCTGTTTGTTGAACGCAGAAGTCCAAGCTGCCGTTGTTTTTTTTACTTTTATTTTTTCCCCCTCTTTAATATGTGCATCAATACAACCCACACAATGATAAGCAATTAGCTAAGTTGCCGTTCGATTCATTCTCCTGTGATCAATCGGCGTAGATTCTGCTCGGGGTTTCACTAAAGTTCTGTGGGGAAGATCATATGGCCAGGCATTCACTAGATACAAACAAAGAGAAAAGGGGGAGCACAGATGGAGAAACACTGAATGATAGTTTAACAACTTCTGGGATATCGGTCCCCGAGTTAATGGATGGGCTGATGGTAGAGTGTATAATATCAAAAAATACTTACACGGCCTTGTGTAAGTGTTACTGTATCTCATCATGGTTTCTTTTCTTTATCTTCTTTCTGTATCTTCCTTCAACTTGATCTCGGTCACGGAACCTGAGGAAGCCCAAGAAAGGGCGAAACGCGTTGTTCTAACTTTTGAGCCATTTTGTACCAGTGGGGCCACCGTCCAGAAGCAGGGCAGAGGAGCAAAGGACTGTACCCGGACGCGGGTTAAGTTTGCCTGCGCACCACGCGTCCTGGATATACTTCCTCTGAAGACGGACGGGCGTTTTTTAGACTTTTAGACCCCGAGGTGTTAGAACTAAGGGCTTCTTTTGTTTATATGTGGTTTAAATAAAGGTTTTACTTGGATTTGCACGCATGTTCTTTCATCCGGGAGAAAGACAACAGCATTGAGTTATCAAGAAAAGAAACCATTCCACGTGGGGGCCCACACGTGGCCGTGTGAGTAATATATTATGTTATATCCCTTCCCCATTCCCTTTAACTTTTATATCCCTCCTTTTTGATAGGATCATCCTCCATCTTTGTTCCCCTATATTTGGGGTGGTGTGGGATTGGAGATACCCTCTTCAAGGAGTCCACTCACACTTGCCCGTGTGAGTGCACGCAGTATTTATTCTCTGCATTTAAATACATCCCTGTTATCACCTTATAAATTGTGGCCCCTCAGGTATTATACCAACCCTGATACTTTTCTTTGTTATCAATTCCTTTTGAGGGACACTCCACTTGAGGAAATCAGCTGGTTATCAGAAGAATCTACCATCAATACTCAAGAAAAAGAAACTAGATCAAGTTGAAGGAAGATACAGAAAGAAGATAAAGAAAAGAAACCTTGATGAGATACAGTAACACTTACACAAGGCCGTGTAAGTATTTTTTGATATTATACACTCTACCATCAGCCCATCCATTAACTCGGGGACCGATATCCCAGAAGTTGTTAAACTATCATTCAGTGTTTCTCCATCTGTGCTCCCCCCTTTTCTCTTTGTTTCTATATTTCCTAAGGATCCTGGATAGATCCTTCATGGGGTTAGAGTCATAGACGGAGACCGAAAAACAGATGAGAACCGTTTAGGACTCATAAGGTTGTGTTGTTTTATTAAGGAAGCAAGTTCTTCTTATTCACCAATTTGTGGGGTAGCGCCCGGGTTTTTTTCCCCTTATTCACTAGATACAATTGGTGCACTGCCAGAGAGGGGCAGGGCTCAAAAAGGGGTGTGCCAGAGCCTTTTTGAGAAGAGGAAGGGGATGTGAATTTGTAAATGGTATATATATATATACATATATATATTCCCCCCCCAAAAAAAAATCCAGTTGCTTTTGTACTTTAAAAAAATAAATTTTGATTCTTGCATCAACATTTCTACAGTTGTTCAGCAATGACCTTGATAAATAACACACACAGAAGCCACATCATATATTTACTCAATGCCTCCTACACAGACCTTTATTTATTTATTAAAGGTTGAGATTCTTTACTTGAAAAACCTGCTTCTAAGGGGGAGAGGGGCCGATCACAAAATATCTAGTCTACCTGCAAATTCAAATGTTTGCTCGCACTAATGGCAGGAGTTCTACAAAATACACTTAAATAATGGCTGGGACCTAAAAATACTTCTATTTTTACAAAACATAAGCATCTAGCTTATACCATTATCTCCCACAGTGTGCCTACATTTTCTGTGGTTAAACACTCAATTGGAAATATCCTTGCAGTAAGTAAAATGAGGCATTTGTTTGCTCTGTCATTAGTTAATGTAATTTTTATACAATTTATAGTGTACAAGCAATGCAGCGTTCCTAACTAGCCTATCCTATCATTCCTATCCCTATCTCTATTTTATCATTAACAGATCTTGGCGTTTCTTTTGTTTCTTGGGTTTCACATAATAAGCACCCTACATAGCTCCACATTGCCATTTAATCCATGCATAACGTACATACCTGCTGGAATTTAAATGTACGTGCACATTTGTGTGAGCCAGGAAACTTTCTAAGAAGTTGCATTTTTATTATGATACGATCAGCATAAGTTGCCTGTTTTGGCTATGCAAGATTTCCCAATCCCCCGTTTGCTGGCATGCTTCCCAAACCATTTTGCTCTATAAATATTTGGCTGTCTTCTCTAAGACCGCCTCTCTTTGGTTATGTCTCCTAATCCCCTGGTGGACACTACTAATTCCCGTGTTGCACCAAAACTCATTTGCCATTCAACCTCCGTTTTCTTTTGTCCAAATGTTCTTTGCTGCTCCAACACTTTTAGGCCAAGTGCTATATATGGAAGACCCACATTTACGAAATGTACTAAGCCCCAGGGTACTTTGCAGCTCATTAAAGTGAATGGAGCTAAGGTTTAGCGTCTTTAGTAAATCTGGGACTTGGAAGAGAACCTGCTGACCCACCTTGAACAACTCACATCTTGTGTCACAAACAACAGTCCCAATGAGCAGTTGATTGGGCAAATCAGCTGTAAATTATTTACATTTGCCCAAGTGGATGTGAACTGGATGACAGAGAAGTTTGATAAGTACAGTACTGTACATGTGCGCATGTCTTGCACAGGTTCCCCAAATCTGCTTACCCTCCCCTCCCCCCCTTCATAGTCATTCATTGGTTACACTGCAGATAAGGATTCTGGGTAATGACATACCGATGCGCATGTTATGCATGTCTCTCTTGGCTTTCTATTATGTTTTACATAGATTCCCTAGAGCTTTTGCCTGCCGCATTACACAGTTTGTACAGCTAAGGCTGCGGCCACAGTACCTGCGCGTCAGCGATGCTGGAGGCGCGTGCAGCCAATTCCCCTGGTCTGCAGGGAGCTGCAGACCAAAAGACAGGGGGGGCGTAACGGGGGAGGGACGGAGCGCGGCCGTGACATCACTCGGCAGGTTCGCCCTCATTGGCTGAACCGCCGGGGGGCGTGGCTTAGCGCTCCGTCGCGACTCCTGATCACAATTCTCTTGCGAGCAGGAGTCACTGTCGGCAGAGCGCAGCGCCCCCCCCTTGCAGCGGTCCCGGTCCCATTGTGCAGCGGCTATCGTCCCTGCCGCGTCCCCAACAGCGGGCGCTGCAGTAACCAGCGGGGACCGGGCCTAAATCCGTGACAAGGAAGTACCGAATCAATAGACTCAAATAACTGATCAGTGCATAACGTCTAACCTTAATTCAACCCAAAATGTTAAACATTGTAAAAAATGTTTTTAAAAATCTCAGAACCCTTTTATTTTGTATCTTATACTATATTAGTGAAAGCACTGTATGTTTGCCTGCCTGGATGTCCGGTGTCCCTAGGGGAAATCTCATTGGTCCCTTGGGTCGCCCGCCCCCGCACACCTCTCATTGGCCTGAGGCGGAGTGACGGCCCACACACACACACACACACAACACAGCAGCTCTACACACACACACACACACACACACACACACACACACACACACACACACACACACACACACACACACACACACACACACACACACACACAACACAGCAGCTCTATACACACACACACACACACACAACACAGCAGCTCTATACACACACACACACACACACAACACAGCAGCTCTATACACACACACACACACACACACACAACACAGCAGCTCTATACACACACACACACACACACACACAACACAGCAGCTCTATACACACACACACACACACACACAACACAGCAGCTCTATACACACACACACACACACACACACACACAACACAGCAGCTCTATACACACACACACACACACACACACACAACACAGCAGCTCTATACACACACACACACACACACACACACAACACAGCAGCTCTATACACACACACACACACACACACACACACAACACAGCAGCTCTATACACACACACACACACACACACACAACACAGCAGCTCTATACACACACACACACACACACACAACACAGCAGCTCTATACACACACACACACACACACACACAACACAGCAGCTCTATACACACACACACACACACACAACACAGCAGCTCTATACACACACACACACACACACAACACAGCAGCTCTATACACACACACACACACACACAACACAGCAGCTCTATACACACACACACACAACACAACACAGCAGCTCTATACACACACACACACACACACACAACACAGCAGCTCTATACACACACACACACAACACAGCAGCTCTATACACACACACACACACACACAACACAGCAGCTCTATACACACACACACACACACAACACAGCAGCTCTATACACACACACACACACACACACAACACAGCAGCTCTATACACACACACACACACAACACAGCAGCTCTATACACACACACACACACACACACACAACACAGCAGCTCTATACACACACACACACACAACACAGCAGCTCTATACACACACACACACAACACAGCAGCTCTATACACACACACACAACACAGCAGCTCTATACACACACACACACACACACAACACAGCAGCTCTATACACACACACACACACAACACAGCAGCTCTATACACACACACACACACACACACACACAACACAGCAGCTCTATACACACACACACACACAACACAGCAGCTCTATACACACACACACACCCTCTGTCCGCCCCCCTCCCCCCCCCCTCACGTGCGCCATCCTGCACTGGCTCCGGACGGGAAGCGCGGCCCTCCTACCCCAGCCGCTCCCTTACCTCCCCGGCGCTACCACCCGCTCAGGTAAGTCACTGTGCGTCCCGCCTCAGCCTCAGGCCCACTGCGCGTCCCGCCTCAGCCTCAGGCCCACTGCGCGTCCCGCCTCAGCCTCAGGCCCACTGCGCGTCCCGCCTCAGCCTCAGGCCCACTGCGTGTCCCGCCTCAGCCTCAGGCCCACTGCGCGTCCAGCCTCAGCCTCAGGCCCACACAGGGCGCTTCCTACCGCCGCTCAGCCAGACGCCACATCGAGCGGGCGCCGGGGGGGGGGGGGAGCGTGAGTCTTAGGCCCACACAGGGCGCTTCCTGCAGCCGCCTGCACGCCTCACTCAGCAGGACGGCACATCGGGGGACCAAGCGGCCGCCGGGGGGGGGAGCGCGAGTCACAGGGAACGGGGGGGGGGAGTCACGGGGAACGGGGGGGGGGGAAATGCCCAAACATAAATTATGACAATACATATGCCCACCGCTCTCCACCCCCCCCACTCCCCTTTCCCCCCCCCACTCCCCTTCCCCCCCCCGCTCCCCTTTCTCCCCCCCGCTCCCCTTTCTCCCCCCTCCGCTCCCCTTTCTCCCCCCCCCCGCTCCCCTTTCTCCCCCCCCCCGCTCCCCTTTCTCCCCCCCCCGCTCCCCTTTCTCCCCCCCCCGCTCCCCTTTCTCCCCCCCCGCTCCCCTTTCTCCCCCCCCGCTCCCCTTTCTCCCCCCCCCCGCTCCCCTTTCTCCCCGCTCCCCTTTCTCCCCCCCCCCGCTCCCCTTTCTCCCCCCCGCTCCCCTTTCTCCCCCCCCGCTCCCCTTTCTCCCCCCCCGCTCCCCTTTCTCCCCCCCCGCTCCCCTTTCTCCCCCCCCCGCTCCCCTTTCTCCCCCCCCCCGCTCCCCTTTCTCCCCCCCCCGCTCCCCTTTCTCCCCCCCCCGCTCCCCTTTCTCCCCCCCCCCGCTCCCCTTTCTCCCCCCCCCGCTCCCCTTTCTCCCCCCCCCCCCGCTCCCCTTTCTCCCCCCCCCGCTCCCCTTTCTCCCCCCCCCGCTCCCCTTTCTCCCCCCCCCCGCTCCCCTTTCTCCCCCCCCCCGCTCCCCTTTCTCCCCCCCCCCGCTCCCCTTTCTCCCCCCCCCCCGCTCCCCTTTCTCCCCCCCGCTCCCCTTTCTCCCCCCCGCTCCCCTTTCTCCCCCCCCCGCTCCCCTTTCTCCCCCCCCCGCTCCCCTTTCTCCCCCCCCGCTCCCCTTTCTCCCCCCCCGCTCCCCTTTCTCCCCCCCCCGCTCCCCTTTCTCCCCCCCCCCCGAAACCTTTACAACAAATACTCACCTATTGTTCCACGAGTTATAAATAATACTACCTATTACGCATTTACATCCCGGGCAACGCCGGGTCTCTCAGCTAGTTCTGAATAAGCTTCTATTAAAGCATATTTAAAAGAGTAGTTGGAAGGCTACAATGTGAATGTCACCTATGCTTCATTAAAATTCTTGCTGTATCCTAAAATTGCCCCGGCAAAAATTGTCTTGGGTAGTGTTCAAAAATCCTTCATTACTTCCAGCACACAAAGAAATTAAAATGCAATATTAATTTGCCTAGCATCTGTCAGCAATCATTCCAACATCGAATGAAATACATGGCACAATGTAACAGTCGTTGTTGTGAAGAGAGGACAGAGATTGTCAGAAATACAGTATAATGAAAGGAGCAGTATGATTTGCTATCTGCTGCATATTTCCTCAGGTTATCTAAGGACAGAATGCTCGCAGATAGTGCAAGCAACAGCAGCCTCACTTAACTCCACAAATACAGTATCATCTCATCTTGCAGCAGCACAGCTGCCCTGCGAAACAAATCTTGTAGGTGACCCAATTCATCTCCTCTTATTTAATAATAGAGACTTTGAAGCAAAGTGTTAATAAAAGCAAATATGAATGCAATGGATGATTGCGATTTAGATGCACGAAAAAGAATGTGGGGGGCGGGGGGCGGGGAGTGGTTGTTAATCCATAAAAATATAATTCTGGCCGATAAATCATTTCAAAACACTGACATGTGGCGTTAATTAAAAAAAAGATATTGCCAGTGTCATAGGACGTGAGTGAAACCTAACCTGTTTGGCTGTTACGTTTAAAAGTGAAAACGTTGGTATAAACATACTGCCACTTTGCTCAGTTCTTAGTCAAATGATGTCTCGTATTTAACTGTTCCCTTGATGGGAAAGTGTCACCACTACGACCTGGAGCACGTTACGTTGCAACGTGATAATAAGCACCCTATGTTACAGTGACTTTGAGCCAGCAGCATTTTGTTTTCTACATTCCATCCAGATGTCAGCATAGATGGATATTATCCTGGAAGGATATGCGTTTCAACTGGGAGGGAGTCGGTGCCTGGCAATATCCAGGGGTTCTGTATTTCTTGTGTCAAGGGTTTAGCATATAATTAATTGTAAAAACCTATTTGCCTGGTAGCTATTTGCCAGGACTAGATGTCTCTCCGCTTTTTTTTTTTAACTTATTCTAAAGAATTTATCACATGAATTGCAGCGTGGAAACTGGCACGGCACATTCTGCAGTGAATCTTATTGATTTTCAAAATGCAAGTGTCCTTATTTAAACCTTATTCACATGTACGTATCTATTCAGCATTCAAATTCATGAGTCTACTGTACATTTATCTGGAAGAAGAAAAAAACATCATTTGAGATTGTTTGGTTTATTAAAAGCAAAAGCGAATCTGTTTTCTCATTTCTTTTTAATTTTTACTATGTTCTTCTTGTTACGGAAAGGGCACAAGTCACATAATATGTAGGCAGACAGGCAGGCACGTTACCTGAAATAAAGGAAACATTATGAAGAAAATGTAAAAAAAAAAATATATACAGTATATATATATTGTTTTTTTTTTTTTTTTTTTTTAATATATATATATATATGAGAAGGAGTGGCTCAGTGAGTAAAGACACTGATTGACACTGAGATTGTTGCAGAGGAGCCTGGTTCAATTCCCGGTGTCAGCTCCTTTTGACCTTGGGCAAGTCACTTTATCTCCCTGTGCCTCAAGTATCGAAAACATAGATTGTAAGCTCCACGGGGCAGGGACCTGTGTCTGAAAAATGTCTCTGTAAAGCGCTGCGTATAACTAGCAGCGCTATACAAGAACATGCTATTATTATATATATTTATATAAAAAATATAATATATATATATATATATACTGTATACTTTTTTAACGTAAGGTTTATTGGTTTTCATAAATTTAGTTGGGAGTACAGCAAAAAAAAGGGGGGGGAAGGGGATACAATTATAAAACAAAGGTAAATATAACATTCAATATACAAATAAATAATAAGTACATAATAATGTAAAATAACAATGGTATAAAAGGAATGTGAAGTGGAGGGATTTAGGGATTGGCTTCTGAGAAATGCATTTAGGTGATTACGCTTATTTTCTCTTACTTATTACAGTAATAACTGTGTAGCCTGAGCTCCGGGATTCAGTTTCCTCTAGTCCAAGTAGAGATTGATAACACTTGACTCATTTCTAAACCATAGATTTATTTGGAGATTTCTCTATCCAAAGATCCCATATCCCCAGAAATATTTCGGAGGTATTGTCATACTGGTTAACCTTTCCATCAATAATACATCACAAACGCTACTAATGCACTGCTATTGTTGCGAGGTTCAGACTGTTTCCAAGCTCCTGCTATAGAGCAGTAGTGCTCAACTCCAGTGCTCAAAATCCCCCCCCCCCCCCCAACAGGTCAGGTTTTCAGGAATTTCCTGCTTCAGCACAGGTCACTCAATCAGTGGCTCAGTCAAAGACTGATTGAGCCACCTGTGCTGAAGCAGGGATATCCTGAAAACCTGACCTGTTGGGGAAGGGGGGGGGGGGATTTTGAGGACTGGAGTTGAGTACCCCTG